>NC_081450.1:2257864-2295945 GCF_007210705.1 Tigriopus californicus | reverse complement strand
TTTCATTTTACGCAAACAATACACTTTTAAAAAGTTTCGAGAACAAGCTGTCAATTGTATAGGGATTACCTGATAGCCTAACACATTTTTAACCTTGCAGCTCCGGGGGACAAGCACTCATTTCACTAATCCATTCACCACTTGGGATTGAAAAATATTCTTGGAGCAAAAATGAATGCTTTTTTAGTGCTTGGGCAAGTCCAGATATATTCTTTGAGTACAAGTGTATCTAAGTCTTTTTCTCAATTTTGAATATTCTGCTGATTGACGAACAGGGCTGTCCAAAAAGTGCAAATAATGTTGTACAAAATGCAACTTAAGATGCAATAGAACGGACGAAAGAGCAATGAAAATGCGAAAATGCAGTTTTTTTTCTAGCTCATTTAACTCTTTTGAAAAGACACAGTAGCAAAATAGTGAAATTGCAAAATTACAAGATAGTCAAAAATTCATGAGCATATCGAAAAGGATGCACAAACTTACTCCATGAGCACTCTACTCCACTGAATGAATATAGCAGGCCTTTATCTTTTTCAAAATGCAGAGGGTCATAGTGTGCTAAGTTTTTAATAAACTCTCAATACTGTATGTACTTTGAACAAAAGCAGCTTGCGTCATGGCAAAACATTTGTACTTCAGTCATGTTTCAACCGTGTTGTGGTTTTTGGTAAGCATGCCAGGTGTATCATTTTTTTTCCTTAACTATATACTTTGGCATGCACTGAAAAAAGCCTTTGGAATTTTCAGAATTTTTATATTTTAAGGGATTTTTTCAAGGAAAATGGGCAAAATCAAGGGAAAAAACTAATTTTCAAGTCAAAATCAAAAAGGTGGAATATACCCAAAATAACCCAAAAGCGAAAAAGAACAGAAAAAGTAAAAATTTATGCATTTGCATCATTTCGACAGCACTGTCAATGAGTCTGGACTCAAGTTCTTTCTAAAAGAATCAAGTATAGCCCCCTTTCCTATTTTTCTTTAAATAAAAAAAAATGGCCATACAGCAGGCTTTAGTCCGTTATATTTTGACCACAAAAGAAAATAATATTTGAATGATGTTTTCATTAGGCCTTGTTTAGTTTGGTAAAAAAGGATGAGTCTTTGGCCAGACTTGGCGAAAAGTCAAAAAAATCAAGGCCTTGTCCCAGAGCTACCTTTTTACTATATTTTCCATACATTGAATAGCTTTGCATCCCAAGCGTCATCCTTGATGCACTTGCTCATTTCAAGGGGCTTGCTAATCAGTTTCATGCCTCATATGGCCATGCGGTCACCACTCATTAGAGACGTCCAGGCATATCAGTACGAAACCACCACAACGTGGCTGGCAATAACGTAGTAACTAATACATAGATAGAGCAATAACAATGTGACAGAATTCCCGTCAAAACAACTTACGTATTTAGCATTTGCATAAATTGGTTCAAGTCCCAGCCACTAACATTTTGATTTTGTGGACTTTCATGTGTTTTGCCTTTTTTCTACTTCATTGCCAACTTAAGCGTGAAATCCGCCAAAATTAGTCAAATGCGAACCCCAAATCCGCCAACCCGCCATCAAGATTTTTTCCCGCCGCGAACTTCGAAAAACCGTCGCATCTGGCACCACTGCCCATGATTGCTACCATTCAATTTGAATTTTGGACCTTTTCAATGCCCAGTTATATCTCAACTTTTTCTAATTGTCACATTTAGAAAACGTACTTGTCTCCCAACTCATCGCCCAAGGTTAAAGATAGCTTCGAATTACGGCAATGATAGCAATCCGCCGTTGTGCTATTACACCGTCCAAATGAAAAAAATCATTATGCATTTTATTGAAGCAAATTATGGCAATACTCTATTGGTATGCGCTATCGATCGGCATGGCTTTCTTTGTGTGTGCACTTGAATGTTCAATCGTAGTAGAGCCAGTTTCAAGTTCCACTTGGTTCATTTGTTCTCCTTCTTGAGCGCAGAAAGAGAAATGATTAACGTGAATTGCGATGCATAAAGAAGGAAGAAAATGCATTCTCATTCCTGAAACCTTCGCCAATAAGGACAAATTTTGCAAATGAAGGAGCCACCCCAGGAAAAAAACTGAAAATTTTAATTAGCTTCATTGGTCTGACATTGAACAGAAACCAAGCTTCCTTGTGTTTGAAATACGAAAAGTTTTAACGAAGTTGCAAGGCCAAAAAGTCTTTTCAATTTAGATGAAAACATAAAGGTTTCCATTGGATTTGGTCACAGGCTTCAATTAGTGATATAAAAAAGAGCTATTTTCGGTCTTTTGCAACTCTAGATTAGCAGACGGCAGCTCTTTCTAATCGAATTGTTCGATTGGTGTCATTGAATCAAATATGTAAAAAGAAAATGTCAGATTGACCCAATGAATTCGTTACTTCTCTCCACTTTGACATTGAACCTCCATTGTCCAATGTATTCAAGCTAAAAATAATTCAAGTGAGAACAAAAACATCACAAGAGGAACAGGAAAGTTATTGGAGGTTGCGTGTTAGCTTTCGAAGCTCCGTGAATTTTATTAAAAAAGAACATTCCCGTCACCTAATACTGTATTTTCTTCGATACTCTATCAGATAAAGCTAAACTATTTGAACTCTTATTCTACCCACCACCATGACTTAAACATGTTCCAAAATAAAAAGCTATTGATCATTTACGACGTTGAGCCGGATTTGGTCCCATTGAATCTATCGGTGAAAGTAACGAATACACCACGGTGTTTGTCCGAATCAGACTTCTTGAATTGGGGAGCCAATCGGCTCAGCCTATCCATTTGGGCCGAGTTATGAATGCCAAGTTCAGATAGGTCATTCGTGTTCAAACGGCGAATCTCATCCAAATCCGGTTCTTCCGCCACTTTTATCTGGACCGCAGTTTCCGGGAATGGAGTAGTTGAAGTGGGAAGAAGCAGGGTATCGAACTGATCCACGAACCAATCGTCCAGTATAGCTAAGACAAGGAGTGGCATTTTAGTCTGTGGTTCAGAGGTAGATTACGTGACAGGTTGTACTTACTGCTGGCTGGGTTTTGGGTGGTATCCATGTGTTGATCCAGGGTGTCTTCCGATTCGTCCATATCGCTTCGGGGACTTGGCTTCTCAGAGTTGCGTTTCTCCCGTTCAACTGGATCCGTGGAATGATGAAGCGAGAAGATCGTGGAGAGGAGCTCTTCGAATGAAGTGGTTGTGTTGAAGGCATCCAGGTAGTCATTGACCTCGGTTGAGGTCATGTCTCCAAAGTCTCCCCTCACATCTGGGAAATCGTTGGTTTGTGGTTTCACTGTTTTGTCCTCATCCAAACTTCTTGAGTCTACAACAGGTACGAAGACTGGGCTGGAATTTTCGGCCACAGTTGGAAGAAGCGTGATCGAAAATCCATTTTGAACGGTAACAGTCACCCTGGATGCCTGGTTAGACTCCTCATCGTGAGCTTCCGAACTTCTAGTTTGTCGGCCAGTAGTTGAAAGAACCTGAGAGCTTTGCTCTGTGGCAGATTCGTTATTAATCTGATTGGTGGTGTTATCGAATATCTCGTAGTATTCATAATACTCCTCTGTGACGTTGCTGGCCAAGCCAGGGTCATCGGATTTAATGGACACTCCGGAAGGCGCTGACGTGGTCAGGTTGGAGTCGGTAATACCGATGGTATCAGGAGAATCGTCCACATAATCCACTGTGGTAGCCAAGGGTGTCGGAACGGAGCTGGAACCTGGGATGGATTTGATAGGGGTCGTGAGAGGTTCCGTGAAGTTCCGAAAATCATAAACATCCCCGATCTCCTCCGTGTAATCGGCGTAGTCTTGAGTTGAGTTTTGAGCAGAATCGTTATTGGACTGGGGGTTTCCGGTCAACCCGTTTTCAACTGTCGTTGGGGCTTCAGTAGATAAGTTTACCGTGGATGTGGGGAAATTTATTAATGTGTCATTACGTGGTATCGATGTGGAATTAGACTCTGAACTGATGGAAGCAGTAGAACTAGCTTCGGTTTGACTTGTTGTTGCGTCGTGTGAGTTAGATACGAGAGTTGGATTTTCCGTTTCAGCAGAGTTGATTGAAGTAGTGCTGACTACAACCTCGCTATCGAAAGTTGATCGTGTGAATTCATCTGATTTCGGACTGAAGGTTGTCTGGGTAAAGCTGTTCTCTTGAAGCACTTGGCTGGCAAGGGATCCATCTGAGGACAACGTGAAAGGTTCTTTGATTGAGGAAGTAGTACGAATAGTGGTGCTGGCATTGGCACCAGCCCTAATGGTTGAAGTGGTCGTTGGGTCACTGCTGTTCGAGTCCAAGTCTTCATGGTAATCTGAATTCTCTTCTTGGCTAGATGTATTTGAATTTGACAATTCTGGTAAATCTGGATGTACGGTGGTGTCTGAAAACTCCTTGGTGTTGTTATTTTGAGGCCAAGAAGGCCCGTTATCGTCTTGATTTACCGTTACAGTAGTTGAAGATTGGATATGGAGAGTACCGGGGCTTTCAAAGGTATTTGAATCGATGTTCGCCTCCAACGAGGATCTTGTTGTTCCTGTTTGCATTATTGTACCATTTACAATTGATGGTTCATAGTAATCGGGACTATCAGTTGTGTTGTTTTCATACTTTCCAGTACTGAAGTTGGTTTGAGGGTGTGAAGATGACGTTTCACTCGTTTGAAGTGGTTTTGTTGGGGTTGGGGTAATTCTTTCTGTGATTGTTACATCTGTATTGTTGGCCTCCACCTCTTGATAATAATCAGAACCATCTTCATCTATGGAGTTGGTTGAGTTTGTAAGCTCATGAGATTCGGTGGATGGAGTTGTGACAAATTCAGTTGTGCCACTATCTGCAATGGTGGTGAAGGTGTCTGACTTTGATGCCTCACTATTGAAGGTGTTTGAGTCGTCAATGATTTCAGGGGCTGAAAAATCTATGGACTTGGTTACATTTAGATCAGACTCTTCGTCACTAAAATTTGGAATTGATATGGTTGTAGACTCTGCTGTTTGTTTATTAGATTCTTGAGAGGATAGTCGGGTGTTGCTAGGAACAGTCGTGGAAGTTTGAGCTAAGGTAGAATCATTTTTGAACCTACTGGAATCGGTATCTCTTTCAGATTGGGTAGTCTTAGTTATTTCAAGCGAAAGGGTGCTGTTGAAGTCCAAGGTAGTTGTTTTGGCTTCAGATTCCTCATTATAATATGAGCTATCCTCAAATAAGTCATCAGATTCCGTACTTGCCATGGTTAGCGATCTTGTAGTACCAATTGATGATTGCTCTGAGTCTTCTTGAGGCTTTGAGGCGGTCTCTGAAGAGTTGAAAATACTACTAGTGGTAACAGAAATGACACTTTCTTCAGAACTTGCACTGGTGGTTGACAGTTCTGAGTCAATTTGATTCGTTCCTGATTCTTCATAATAGTCTGAATCATCGTCAATGCTCGGCTTGGTTAAATTGATAGATATGCTAGAATCTGGATTTGGTGTTGCCTCCGATTCTAAATTCTTTGAGCTTTTGCTCTCTTCTCCAACTGGAGGTGTCGTCGTGAAAGATTCATTGATTACTGAAGGTTTTGACGAAACTGAGGTTGTTGTTGTACTAACCCAAATGGCTACCCTGTCAGGTTGGAGTGTTGAGGTTTCCCCTGTATTCACAGTAATGTGTGTCACCCTTGGTTCGGTAGTGTTGTCGTTGGTGGGATCAAAAAGCTCTTGAGAATCTGGATTCAATGTGGATCCAGTGCTTGAAGAGCCCATGTTCACCGTTGTTGTGATTGCGTTTCCTGAAGTTGCATTTACATTTTCGTCGAGACTTGTTGTTGAAGTATTTATTGTTGAGGCTTCCCCTTCAGTTGAGTGGTTGTCGAGATCTGTTGAAGTTGGTACAGGATCTTTGGATGTGGGTTCTGACGTGAAAAACTCAAAATCAATGGAATCACTTGGAGACATATTGGGAGTAGTGGTTAAAGATTCCATGATACTGTCAGTCGTGTCCATTGTTACAGTGGTGTTAGCATCTCCGAAGGGTGCGTCTTTTTCTGAATCGTTGAAATTGCTTCCTTCCCGATGGCTTGATGTTGGTGTTGAGGGAGGTTTTGATACGTCACTCTGTCCGAAGTCTCTGTCCGAAGATGTTTGTAGTTCTTCAGTGTTCCATTCCGGCGTTGTAAATGATACTGGATTTGCCGTTGTCCCATTAGTTTCCCATTCTTCATAATAATCTGAGTTGGTGCCTGGTTCAGATTTGATGGTGGTAGTAGATTCCTTTGAAGTCGTTCTGGTAGAATTTCCAATGCTGGTATTGGCTGTTCGTTCAAACGAACCTTCAGTTGTTTGTCCATTTGATCCATCAACGGACGATTCTCCAGTTGGGTGTATAGTGGAGCTCCTATCAGGCATTGTGGAAACAATTGGTTTTTCGGACGAAGAACTTGCCAAGCTTTCGTCATCTGTGATTGGCTTAACTGAAGATGAAAAAGTGATTGTTGTTCCAGAGGCTGTTGAAGAAGAAGAAGTAGACAAAGTTGTTCCTTCATATTGGGAGCCATTCACCGTACTTCCATCCAATAGTTCGTAATAGTCGGAATTGTCTTCATTTCCAAACGAGGGGGCTGTCGATCCGTTAAAATGTGCAGATTCGCTCGTAGTTTCTGTTGCTTTTGAAGGATTAACCTTATGCTGTTGGCTGTCCTTTAGAGTTGATTGAAAGTCTTGATAATAGTCAGAATGGCTTTCGCGTTGTGTTGAAGAGCCCATACTGTTGATGGAGTCACTTGTACCGTGCCCAGACGTTGAAGAAGACACTTGAAAGGGAAGCTGTGTGGTATATTTAATAGTTGTTGAGGACGGAGTGGTTTTGATGAAAAAAATTGTAGAATGACTTATAGTTCGAGATGGAATTGCGCGTGTAGCTTGGGTTGCTGTTGATGAAGTTGTCGTCGAAAGTGGAGTTGTTGTTGATGCTGTTTTTGTTATAGTTGTAGTTGTTGAAAGAGTTCTTGTCGTAGATGAAGTTTTTTTCGTGGATGGGTTTGGTGTTGTCGTTATCCGAGTAGATGGAGCTACCGGTGAGGTTGTTACCTGAATTTGCATTGTTGTCGATAAAGTTGCTGTGGCTGTTTGCGCTGTTGTAGATGAAGTCTTTCTTGTAGCTTGTGTTGGGGTTGATGGAGTTGCCGTCGTGGTTGAAGTTGCTGTCGGTGATGTTTTTGTTACAATTGTAACTGTTTCTGTTGATGTAGTTGTTATAGATGGAGTTGTTGTGGGTGATGCTTTTGTTGTAATTGGAGTTTTTGCCGAAGATTGATTTGGGTTTGTTGTCATCACATTAGCTGGCGCTACAGATATAGTTGCTATCGTTGTAGGAATTGTTGGGGAAGATTGATTTGGTGTTGTTGACATCACATTAGGTGGTGCTACAGATGTAGTTGCTTTCGTTGTAGAAATTGTTGTGGAAGATTGATTTGATGTTGTTGACATCACCATAGATGGAGCTGAAGATGAAGTGGTTGTAACAGTCCGATTTGTTGTAGAAATGGTTGTCTTTGCAGGCGTTGTTGCTGTAGGTGAAGGTTTTATTGCAGTTGTTGATATTGTTGTTGATGGAGTAGCTATAGATGTAGTTTTTATAGATGTTGTTGTTGCAGATGAAGTTTTTGTGGTTGATGTCGTGGTCGGATTTCCTGTTGGAGGCGCTTTTGTTGTAGTTGTAGTTATTGTGGAAGATTGATTTAGTGTTGCTGTCATCACCCTAGATGGCGCTACAGATGAAGTTTTTCCAGCAGACATACGTGACGTTGTGGTTGGAGTTGTTGTGGGAGCTGCTTTTGTTGTAGTTGTGGAAGGTACCTTTCTTGTTGTTGTGGAAGATTGATTCGGTGTTGTTGACATTACCGTAGATGGCGCTACCGATGTAGTTGCTATCGTTGTAGGAATTGTTGTGGAAGATCGAGTTGTTGTTGACATCACCGTAGATGGAGGTGCAGATGAAGGGGTTGTAATAGTCCGATTTGTTGTAGACGTGGTTTTCTTTTCATATAGCGCTGCTGTCGTTGTTGGAGCTATGGTGGATGATGCTTTTATTGTAGTTTGAGTTGATGTGGATGAAGTTTTTATTGTAGCTTGAGTTGTTGTAGATGAAATTTTTGCTGTAGATGTCCAAGCTGCCGTTGTTGTTGGTGTTGTGGATGAAGTTTTCATTGTAGTTTGAGTTGTCGCAGAAGAAGTTTTGGATGTGAATGCAGTTGTTGTCGTTGGAATTGTGGTGCTTGATGCTTTCGTTGTGATCGTAGCTATTCTGGAAGATTGATTTGATGTTGTCGTTATCATTGAAGCCGGAGTTGCAGATGAGGTTGATGTTACAGTTTGAATTGTTGTCCTTGTAGTTGTCTTTTTTGACTGAGTTTTTGTTGTTGGTGGTGGTGGCGCTGTTTCAGTTTCAGTTGTTGTTGTTTTAGATGAAGCTGTGGTTGTTGGAAGTGGTGTTGTAACTCTAGAAGATGGAGTTGTTGGTATAGATGGAGCTTTTGGCGATGAATAGGTTGTTGTGGATTCAGTTGTTGGTATGTTTGTTGTAGGGGGTGTTGCGGTTGCTGTTGTTGTTATTGTTGTTGCAGAAGATGGATTCGATATCGTTGGAGGGGTATTGGTAATGATTGCAGTTGCTGTAGTTAAAGACGTAGTTACTGTGTTTGTTGTAGATGGACTTGTCGCTGGAGATGGAGTTGATGTCGTTGTGGATAGAGTTATTGCTTGCTCTGATGAAGCTGGCGTTGATGACATTGGCGTGTTTGTAGACGATGAACTTGAAATTGAGGACGGGTATTTGGATGTGGCTGTCGATACAGGTTTAGGAACAATTGTTGTCTTTGGCCTAGTACTTGTAGTCTTGACGGATTGTTGAATTGTCGACATAATGATAAAAGTTGTGGATCTAGTTGATGTTTTTTTAACACGCGTTGTCTGCTGATTTTTCGATAGTTCAACGACAGTAGACTTGTCTGCGATTGGAGTTATGGTTCTTGGCTTAGCTGTTGTTGTTACCTTTGTGGTGGTAGACCTTGTGCTGGTTGATTTAGCGGTTGTTGATTTAGATTTAGCCCTTGTTGATCTTGATTCAGTGGTTGGTTCGGAGTTCTGGATAGGTGTTTTAGTAGTTTTGTTTCTAACGGGACCTCGAGGGGTTGATCTAGCTGATCCTGGAAAGTTTGATTTCAAACACCCAATCAGCATTGAGGTTAAAATGTATACGTTTATGCTTTTTTGCCCAAAGCCATCGATCAATGAAACTGGATCACGTTGAAAATCGTTTTATTGGGTCACATTCAATTCGAGTATTCTATCAGCAATATAGAACAAAATGCATGTAGGGTTCAATATAGGAGTGGAGCTCGGAGTACTCTGCGTACTGAATGAATTGTTGATATTTGTGATTGGAGCAAGTGTCATATTCGTTTGAAAGCGCTATCTGAATGATTGGTTTCGCATTTCCGCAAATTTCCGTTCAAGCAAATTTTTGGAGATGCAGGGCTCATTTTCTGTTTTGATAATTGCGTGTTATTGCCGTGACCGATGAAGCCAAGATGAGCATTTGTCCATTCAATCCAGTCACCAGATGAAGATCAAATTTTCAAGTTGGCTTCTTCCTTAACTCGACTCAACTTATAAGGTGTCGCTGCTGACTGGGTTTTGCCCTACAAAAGAGTAAGAACATTATTGCATATCAAGGCCAATTGAAAGAAAAAGAAACGTTTCTTGCGAGCCGAGAGCCGATCTCCTTGACTTCTTTACCTCCAAAGTCATCCGCATTCACGGCATCTCCCTCAGTCAAGTCAGGGCCAAAAGGAGCTAGAATAATTTGTTCAAAAAAAAAATGTCGATCAATATTGACTAAGCCTAAAAGCGGCTCTTTATGAAATTTGAAACCTACAGTCTCCGCCCCCAAATCCAAGGTTAAAGTCAAATTTAGAGTCCTCCTGAGTGTTGCCTGTTAAAATGAAAATATGCTTGTTATCGAGTCAAGATATCCCCATTTTAAGGACAAGTGAATCAGAATTAGTGGGAGATTTCGTCCACTAGAGGACGCTTCTCCACTAATTCAATAATACATGGTCTAAACAAAAACAATGATGATGCAGCAATGGGAAATCAACGGGATCCAGTTTCAATGAGCACAGTGCCCGGGCAAAAGTGCAAGTCTTATGCCAACTTACCCTTGCCAGACATAGCCGAAAGAGCTTTGTTCATTTCGCAACATGTCTTGGACATTTCGTGGTGATAATATTCAGGTAAGAGATTGTGTTTCACTGTGGTGTTACAATATTTATGGTTCACTCCCGATGGACACAGACATTCCCAGGGCTCGGTACAATATCCCTCTGAGGGACAACCCGGATATTTAATGCATTCGTTG
Source organism: Tigriopus californicus (assembly GCF_007210705.1). Taxonomy (NCBI): domain Eukaryota; kingdom Metazoa; phylum Arthropoda; class Copepoda; order Harpacticoida; family Harpacticidae; genus Tigriopus; species Tigriopus californicus. The sequence continues at coordinate 2,285,556 of NC_081450.1, read as the reverse complement.
CAGGTCTCGCCCTTGTAGCCGGGATAACAGATGCATTCATCGGTGGAACTATTCTCATTGGTGCAGAAACCATGATCCATATTGCAACCTTAAACGAAGGGACAGAGAGGGGGGTTGTGATTTGTGAACTCGCATTGGTTACCCGTTAGCCTGCACCTTTCTTGCAGATGGGACAGTCACACAGGGATCCCATCCAGCCTTCATTGCAAGTACACTCCAAGGGACTTGTACTACAATGTCCATTGAGACATCCAGGTAACGTGATGCACTCATCACAGAGCTGGCCACTCCAACCGTCCTCGCAACTGTAATCGGAAACACAAATATCTAACGACCTTCAAGAGAGCGAAATATCAAATGTCTTACATGCACTCTTGAGGGTCCACACAATATCCGTTGGCACAGCCTTCTCTACAAACGGCTAAAAGGCAAAATTGTTTTATGACAAAGGGATCCGACTTTTTGGCAATCAACACATTGGAACTTATGCAAATACAGAGCGTGCAGCCAATTTGACTTTTCTTCGATGGCTTTTCAAACTGTGGCGCAGATTTAGAGGAGGGATATAATTACCTTAGCGACCTTTGAAATGAACTTTCCTAAATGTCAGCTTACTTCCATTTGTCCTCTGAATCGGACCGAACGATTGGCAAAAAGTACAACACTCTAAATGAATCTCAACTCGGCCAGATCTCCCTTAAAAGACTATTAAGTCACCAACCAAACTAAATGGAAATGAAACTCACGGATGTCGCAACTGGCTCCCGTATATCGAGAGGCGTTCCGGCAATTGCACTCAAACGCATCGTCGCAAGTACCATCCAGACATCCAGGCAACGGAATGCACTCATCGCAAGCCACCCCATCCCATCCCACCTCACAAGCACAGACATTGGGTCGGGCACAATCTCCATGCTTGCAAGTTTTGGTCACATCGGCTTCCGCGGTCCGGAATTGGCAAACGGGAGTGCGACACTGGTTGGCGGGTTCGGACCATCCGGACAAACAGATCATCTCGTTGTCGTCGTTGCAAATATAGTGATCCGTCTCCTATGGTTGGTTGGAAGGAATGGAAAAGGGTTGTGTTTGTTTTTTGATTTGCTTAGTGGAGATTAATGAGATCGTACCCGGAGGTTTTCGGCCAAGCAAGGCATGTCATCATGGACCAAAGGAGTTTGCCTTCGGTTAATGTGACCGGCTTGGGCCAATTGAGCTACCAAAGTCAATCCAACCAATAGGGAGAACATCGTCTTGCTTCTTCTATTCCTGGAAAGAGGACCAAGCCTATGAATGTCTTGACTGGGAACTGAAGAAGGAGCTCAATGGACCTACGAGTTGATAGGAGGATTTCAACTGACTCTCTACTCCGAGAATCGGCCCTTTTAAGTATGTTGTGCATCTAAACAATGCCGGGTAAGATTTATTCTCTGCCAATTCAACACATATTGTGTTACACTCTGTATTAATGGACTTTGCGGTGTGTCAGGGTTCACACCACGCTCGAGAAATGGCACTATTTATGGGCTTGAGAGAATGATTAGGCCTTAAACAACCCGGTTAAATGGTCCGATCCAACGAGTTTCCAGGCTAATTTATGGGTCTTGATGTCTAAGCTATAATAGCTCGTTCAAGATGAGGTTTCCTTCTGGTGTACGTACTATAGTGACGGCCAAAGAGAAGGAAGCAAAGATTTTGAATGCTGAAGATCCATTGCTGACCTTAAAGTTTTGTTAATCCACTACTTGAGATTGAAGTTCGATCCTGAGTCATGAATATTTAAATCTGCCAGATCATCGCTTTCATTCATTCCCTTTTCTCTACTTCTTCTAAAAAGCGAGGGCGAAAGGGAGAAAAAAGAGGGAAAGAAGGTAGCTAGAGTAGGATTGGAACTTCGTGCTATACATTTTTCCTCAAGATGGAAAAGTCTTGATTGCCTCTGTTGACTTTGGAGATCAAAGATTATTGAACATTGGGAGGGCAATTTCGAATTTGTCTTTCACCCGCAACTTCAAAGAGTGCGTGGCAAACATGTTGACAAGGCTTTTTAACTCGAATGGGTTAGAGCTTTGGAGGCATTAAAGATGCATGTGTCCTAAAAATAATTATCAAGTCACATTTGAGCAGAAGTGGGCTTTTATCGAAATAAGGCACCAACATCCCAATGCATGAATAACATGATGTTTCCAAAATTTCCTGAACTTCAATGAAAGACGGAAAACGAGGATTAGCTTGCGAGAGAACAAAAAAATAGCTTTTGATAATTTCTCGTATTGTATGGTTAAGTCTTCACACTGTTTTAAATGCGTGGCAAATATGCATCCTTTTGAAACTCCAAACTCATTTGTTTCGTCCAGCTCGGGTGATTTTGTAATCCATAATTTAGCTAATTTGTTGCCTCCACAATGGAAAGGCTAAATCTACTCTACTTTTTTAGCTGTCCCATTCAATTTTCAGTTCAAACTCCCCTTCAAAGTGCCATCCGTGTTCAATGGCTTAATGAATAAGGAAAAGGAAAATTTGAAGACTTAACGAAACCTCGAGAAGGGTGAAGGGCCAACGGAGCCTTGATCACATAATCCTTTTACTAGAGCAGGCCGATCATTCTACAACAACCACAGCCTCTCGAGAGCCTCTTGAATTGAGAACGTCGCGCAACGGTCATTTGGCGAGCGTTTCGCGGTTCACCTTGGCGATGCATCCACGAAGGCCGCAAGGAGAGCCGAGATTGGCCTTTTGAAGGCACGAGGACATGGAATCGATGGGACGAAAATGCACCATGACAGCAGTGCCATTCCCAGTATTGGACCGGGTACAACAGGCGGTGCAGGAGAATTAGCTCTCGTCGAGAGATTGTTTCCTCATTCGTGAGTCGGCAGTGATTACATCCATATGGTCTTGACTTGACATTCCATCCAAGTTTTGGGTCAGAGACGCATTGGAGCTGATATGAATATGCCGGAGTTGGCTTATTTGAGAACTCGTTATCCAGTTCGTGCTCAACAATGGAACCCTTCACAATGTGAACCAAACAGTCCGTGAGAATCTCGTGGTGAAGTCGATTCACAGAAAAAGCGAATCGTGCAAAAACACTCGCTCGCCCTTGGTCCAAAGTTGGACTCACCGCTTCCGCTACTAAATTGAACGATAAAAAGTGTGTTTCGTTCTCTCTCTTACTCGCTGTGTCCCATTTTTGCCTTCAGCATGCCGGTAATTGTTCAGCAATTCCTGTGGTTTCTCGTGTTGATATGGGGTAAGTCCGACCTCAAGCATTTGATAACGAACCAGCCTGCAAACCAAGCTCTCGGTCCAAGCTCAAGCTCTCATTTTCTGGGATCAACCTAATAGCCATTGAACTCTGGCTGACCTAATTTTGATCGATCGCTAGTAATAACCAATAGGTCAAATAAGCTAAAACGTGAACATAGCAACAGTCATGTCTTCACGAGAGAATGCCGATCCCAAAGACGCTAAATCAGTGATCACGAAGCTTTTAAACACCGTTCACTCGGTCTACAATGAAAGATCCAATCTGATCCGTACAGCACATACAAGAAGATCAGATAACAAAATTCTGCCCACCGAAGGAGCCGGCCAGAACATTAATGGCCTGATTTATGTACGTAAAGTAGATGACGGCTTGTTGTAGTAGATTCGTCCATGGATCACGTAGTCCATGATTGGAGGAGCTTTGATTGTTGAGTGCCAAAACGGTGGGACAGGTTGGCTGTCCAAATAATACGACCGATGGAAAAGACTCTTTCCTTGGCCAAGAATAAAAGAGGCTGGCAAGCGAGAAAGCAAAGGAAGGGAGGGATAAAAGTTTGCCTCGTCCCCTGTTCCTCACCGAGCGAAGTTTTATAGACTATACACTCCCAATCATGGTCCACATCCCCATGGATTGCATTCCTGTCGGGGATATATTTGTATACAGCATGCAGAGAGGCGCCAGAGGGATCTCAAGGCTTGAAGATGCCGCCAACTTGCTAAGGCATCGAGGATTAGTGGGGGGCTTTAGCGACGATGCGGACTCACGGCAAATCATGTCTAATGAAGTGCTTCCAAAGGGATTCAACGAGCATTCCACATCTTTTTGTGCCCTTTTTGAAGCTGATTCGCTCTACGTAGAAGAACATGCAGCTAGAGGGCCGACGAGAGTACGGGTATCAATGGCTTCAAGGCTAGATTTATTATTTTGAATGGGAGAAATTATATGCGGAGTAAGAGACACAGATGCTATTGTGCGTTGTCCTCGGGAACAATTTGTTTCCACATTAAATTGCCCAATTTCCTCTCCATTTTATGGCCAATTTGGTAGTTGCCCGTTATAGGTCTTTTCCACTGCATTCTCGTCTTATGAAGTTGCCGACCTGCATTCCGAGAAGCATGTTCAAATTTGATCAAATTCCGAATTCGCGATCCCCAACTCCTTGAAAGAGATCTCCGGAAATGGGATCAATTTCGCGTGGTAAATTCTGAATGGAGCTTCCGATTGAAGATTTATCGACTCTGTAGTGCTCAAATTATGACGGGGCAAGAGCTAACAGGGTCGCTTTCCACATGGGATCGGGATCTGTCAAGGCCTTTTCCCTCATTCCAATGGTGTGAGGCATGACATTGGCACTTTAATAGGTGGAACCGGCAACCCTGGATCTCATCGGAACCACCGGAAGGAGATGGGTTTCAGGGCGAATGAAGTCCGCCATCCCGACCACGGTGAACACCGTTTGAAAGGAAACCAAGAACAAATGGCGACTGCCTTGCAAACCAAGAAGAATGTCGATAAATCACTTTTGGGGGGTCCCAGATAAGTCTGTCGACAACAACAAAATGCTTCTCTCAACTCCAATCCCTTCGTCATGGCAGTAGCACCCCAACCCAACCAAGTGTGACGAAAAAAGGCGAGAAGAAGACGAAAAAAAGGCCAGCCACTAAACATGAAAAAATGCATATCTCGAGGGGAAAGTCAACAATCAAGATTCTTTTCATGGGTGTGTCGTTGCCCTAGATCGTTCTAATTAAAGCATATTTTGAATGCTTATTATGAGTGAGTTCAAGGGTTGACTGGAGCTAACTTTCTACTTAATAACTATGAAAGGGGTAAAAGACTCAAAAAGCCACAAAGTCTGTTAAGCTGCTTTTGATTCTTTTTTATTCGATACTTTTTTGTTGGCTCGTATCAATCATTTGCAATCGTAAAACCACCATCTACGCTTTTTAAACCGATTACGAAACGAAACGATAGTAAATTCATTAAGAAGATAGCTGAAGTCATTACACCGGAGGTGGAAATCAAGTTTCGTCTAAGAAGTTTCGTCTACTCAAAACTAAATCTTCCTCGGTGTAAGAAGGACAGAATCAATCTGTCTATATCTGAACGTTACCAAACCGCTCGAGAATTCATAAATAGCTCTGGGTGTCACTTTTAAAGCTTTTGAAGATCCTCAGACAAGGTAGTCATTCGTGGTAGTAGCCTAAGGCGTGGTGCTGTGGTGCATGCCAGATGATTATTGCTTTCCAATTGCCAGGAATTGACATTCCTAACAACTCGCCGTTCGTGTTCAATTGCAACTCCCTTACTGAATACATAATGGTTTGTCTACCAATTCCTCGAAAACCAATGCCACTGGAAGCTTACGTGAGGCTCGCAGACCTATAATTTTAGATCCATTTCCACCCTTTCCTATAAAGTCGGGGTCCAAAAGAGACCTTCATTTTTCAAATGTGCCATCCAGTCCTTTCAAGTGAAAGAAAGATAACTTCAACCTGTCCCAGGTTGCCATCGCAAATATTTTCTTACTTCTCCCCTTGTAATTTTGTCTCTCTACAGGGCTCCTCGTTTCCCATTACGAACGAGAAAAAGATGGTAAGCCGTCTCCGGTTGATTGGAGAAGGCTTCATATTTAAGAAATGGAACCTCGAGGTGGTCCCAATTCCCGTCTGTGGTTGAGAGAGATAAGGCTTTGTTGTTAATTTCCTCCACAAATGACCCACGTCAGGTCAGCTCTTGAGTTAAAGAATTGGATTGGGATAAATGACCGGCAACTTTCTCGTTGGAAACTCCCTCGTCTTACTGGCGAGCCTCAGGAGCAATGTGGTCCACTCATGTTCCCAACCGATTCGATGAGTTTTTGAGCCATTCGGACCGATCCTCATTTCTTCCTCACTCTCCTCTAGTTCTGCCAGCTAGTGGTTAGGGTTGAAGGATATGTTGTCATTACTCTCTTATCATCATTAGAGTGTTTTGCAAAGCAAACAATTTATGGGTACAACATGTATATAATGGAACTTGTTTGGGAACGAGGGTCCAAGGTAAACGCGACTCGCGCACGCTCCAGAATACATGGAGCTCCACCATTAAAAAGAGAGAGAGAGCCAAACTTCGGGCGAATGAAAAATGGCATGGTCTGATTCCTCATTTTCTTGACATTGAAGAATGTTCCAGTCCCTCATGGGAACACAGATCAGTCGCGATTCTAAGAGGAAACCAGTCACGTTGCACTAGGTCGTGACTATGCATGCTGTTTTCACTTCCCGGGGACTCGTTTTAGTTGGCCTGAAGTCACTCATCACCATATTGAATATGGGGGCTAGCTCTGTGCTTGGAGCAAGGGAAATCCCAAAATGTTCAGTCATCACAATAGAACGTCTCATCATTCATCGACCAATCTGGTGGATTAAGATTGCCCTAATTCATTTTCGAACTGGGCTGGCTGACTCATATACCATTGCTGCCACTGGGGAGTTGAATCAAACCCTTGGTACTGGGACGTGTCAATTCTTCTGTTCGAGTAGGAGAATCAAAATGCAATGCTCGGATTATGAATTACTACTAAACGATTATTCGATAGCTATGTCTTGCGAAACTAAAAGAACTCTTTCATTATAAGCAAAAATGATTTGTAGTATCTCGTTGTGCAATCACGTTTCTTTGAATCTTCAATAATTCTCTTTTATGCTGTAGCCCATGATAAAACTCAAGATACTGAGATTGAAAATAAGTCCCTCAAGTTGGTTTGCAATGTCTATTAATAGATTCGATTCACTTGAACCACCACTCAAAGCCACAACAACAATGAAACAAACTTAAGCCCAATCGATTTGACACAATCTCAGGAAATGACTGTCCCGGTGCAATCTTTCGAGTCATTGACAAGCATTTATTTCACTAGAATGTGCATTACTACACAACAGGTAGATCAATATCTAATCTGGTCACCTATTGACAGATTGAAGTAGCAGCTGCAAGCAATGAAAAGCAGCACAAATTTTGGGAGGTCATTGGGGCACTTTTCAAAACAGTAGAGGTACGAAAAATCTAGGATAAAAACTCAATATTGGACAACAACAGTTTCTAAGGTTTCAAAAAGTTTATTGCAAAAATACGAAATTCTAAAAATACAAAAAAATCAGCCGCAAAACGGCTTTTTTCTTCTAAAATTAGTTTTTATGCATGTTAATGAGTGAAACTTAGACAGTTTATAAAAATACCGCATAAACTATTCCTTTAATTGATAAAAGAACTGAACTTTCAATTTAATCCCTCAGAAAAGAGATATGAAGCCTCAAAAGTAGGAGTGATCTCTCAAAATTTGACGATGACGTCATCTTCCTTTCCCGCTTCAATGAGTCAATTGTTCATCACGCATTTTTGTCTCTCTGAAACAGCCCTTTCCAAATACCAAATGATATTGTTCAAATTGAGCCTTCATCAAGCTATCTGTAAGCACTTTCTATGAATATTGAACAGATGACCTCCCAAAATCAACGAGGTTGCGAGAGTAAGACTTGCCCAGTGATGCGCTAAAGGGATCCATTGCGAGTTATTTATGAAAACGGTGACTGTTTTCCCCTCAATTGCTTGCGCCTCATGGCATTGCCCAATCCTCGTTCCTCAGCATTCCGACGTCTGAAGTCCCCATTTTCAACCTCGATTCCTGCGGCGTTGCTTTGGCCTCTCTCTCTCTCTCTCTCTCTCTCTTCTTCTCTCTCTCTCTCTCTCTCTCTCTCTCTCTCTCTCTCTCTCTCTCATACGAACAGACTTCAAACGTGTCCCTCCGTCCTCCCCTGTCAACTCAACAAACTGAATTCCATGAATGATAAGTAGGGCTGTGTTTGGCTCAACCCGTTTCGTTCCACGAACCTGGCAACTACAAGTGTGTGTGAAAAATGGATCCAAATTTGGAACGGCCAAATAATGAAATTAGGAACATGCCATTTCAGCGGCCGCATACTAAAAGGTCGAAATGTTAGATTCGTCCGTGGCCTTACATGGGTAAATTTTGGCTAGTGGTGCCACGTCGTGGAACAAGATTTAGATTCGACCCAAGGAAGCCCAACCAACCGTTGAAGAAACCTTGATTGCCTTGTCTAGATCTATCAAGTCTATTAAACACCAGGAGGTTCTCCTTTGGCTTGTGCTGAGTGAGTGCGAGCAAGTATGGCGGGCCAAATTTGATTTTGCAGAAATGTGACCATGAAAAAATCATGAAACTTTTTCCAAAGTGGGCTGGAAAACTTCTCGTAAATGTTTTGAAGTGTGAGAGAAATTTTGAAGACGAAGGCTGAAATGACCCTTGAAAGTCTTGGCCGACCCCAAACTTTTGATGAACGCGCGGAATTCCCAGAAATTGAACGGAGCGCACTCAAAAGTGTGTCCGACACTTTTATTTCAATTGGCGAATCTCATGAAATACCGCAACACTGATTGCTGATGTAGTGACCTTGGAGTGCATTGGTTTATCTGCACATAAGTTTACCAGTGAGTGGCTTTCAGATGCCTCTGGTGGATGAAAACCTTGCCCCCTTGATGAGGAGAGACGGAGTTTTGTTCCATATTTTTCTTGTTGCTCCAAAGTTGTTCCTCGCCTTTGTGTATTCAAAGTCGGCCTTTCTTGACGACAAACATTTTCAGAAACCCCGAGAAACGCTGTTCCTATCTAAAAGCAGGTTAATATAAACAGGTCGCAACTAAAAGTAGGTGGTTACATCTTTTTCAGATTTAATTGTGTAAGTGCTTTAAAAGTGATGAACATTCTAGAACAGTATATGGTCAACTGAATGGCAAGGTTTGTTTCAAGGCGCTGAAAAGAAGTCGATTATCAAATTGTACGAGATTTGTGTTAGAGAACAAATTGCATTAATTCGAATTCACTAACAGTATATGGCTGGCAGTTGTCATACAGAAAAAGAGGGGAAATAAAGAGTTCTAAATTGGACTTTTCGCTTCAAAATACACCACAGCTCTTGCTTGAATCCTGAAATTGTATAATGTATTTTCATTAAAAAATTCAGCATAAAATGATGTATGTCGTCCGACATCAATGGCTGTTTAATCTTCTCCATTGGCATAGCGGCCAGAATGTCTGAACCTATAGAGTGCTCCCAGTTTCTTAAAATATAACAAGCTGTTTCAGTAAGTTTGCGACGAACACGCCCATTGCAGAAAGATCCCCTCTCATGTCTGGAGGGACCTCTTGCAAATAATCAAGAAGACACATCTTTGCTTGCGAAAGCTGTACATTAGACCTCTGTTCCTCTGGACGTTCACATCCGCCTTCGAAGGCTCTATTTTCCAAGTTCCAGGCATTACATTCACGCATTGATTCTAGATATCATAAACTAAACCCTTGAGAGAAATAGCTGAGGGTAGCAAAATTCAACTCATCAGGAAAAGGGGTCCAGCAAAGTTTGGCGAAAGAATGTTCCAACATTTCCCAACCTTCACCATCAACCGAAATGATAACAATAATCTTGTGGCGTTGCATAAGAATTCCTTCCAGGGGGGCAAATAAATATCATCATTATTAACGTTGGTCTGAGGTCAACACACAAAAACTGTTGCCATTTAAGAGGCAGAGCGTGTTGGGGCTTCCGTAGTCGCACTTAAAGTTGGTGAGTGGTAGCTAGTCAGTTGTCAAGAGTCACCCCAGTGAAGGAACTTTGTTCGAGTTTGGAACAAAATCTTCCATGTCTGCATCTAATTAACACAACAGCTCGAAAGCCAAAAGGCAAGCCAGCCAGTTGGTCTTTTCGTCGTCCAAACAAACCGGCAGGTTGAGACCAAAAGGCTGTTTGACTCGGTCCAAAAGGTTAATAACGCCATGCTGGGATGCGCCTGTTTTTTGGACTTTGTCTCTCAAACCAGCTCGATTTTGAAACCAATTTGGGACACGTGTCAGTGGTGAATTTGAGGTCGTTTACCGTAGCGGAAATTCCCATGTTTTTACGTCATAGGATAAAAATCTGGACGGTCCGGGCAATTTGTAGGCTCCATTCAAGCCTCTCTGACCCTTTAAGACAAAGGCTTCTTTTCGTCTTGGCCTTGAGTGAGGAAATCGTAACTTCCAACCGGAAACGAAAACCTGGCCTTCAGCATTACCACTCATTGCGAATGGAGGACGAGACTAAGGAGGTACTCAAGTGTTAACAAGATATGTCTGGGACGGCCTTTGCCCACGGTATTCAAGGCTGCTTTTAGAATTCCTCACTTTCACAAAAGCTAAATGAGCAAGCGACAAATGTAAGCTGAATTTTCTTTCCATAAACAGAATACGGAATAAGTTTCAGTACCCGAGTGTACGTATTACAAAAAAATGATAAAATGATTTTGGAAACAATATCATCAGTATGTGTGGCGAAGGACTTGAAACAAGTGGCATAAATATAACGATATGGTAATAGCTTCAAGATACATCCCGCCAAATGTTTGCCAGATGCATCGTACTAACAGTTTTGTGAATAATTGCCGGCTTATCAAACCGATTCTGATTTAGCTTTCCCTTTTAATGGCTTATAGACAGTCCCTATGGCTCAGAGGTAGAGCACTTGTTTTGAAAATTAGGGTTCTTGAGTTTGGTTCTCATTATAGTCAAAGATTGACAATAGACCTGGTTCTATACTGCTCAAAGTGTAAGTGCTCTAGGTAAGCTTTTGCGAGTTTGTTCACCACTTTAGGATTTGCAAAATAGTTCTGAATAATAAATAGTAATAACGATCGATTAAGTCGTTTCATATTTCACCAATAGCGAGTTCTAAACCATTTGAGGCAAAATCGTTAAGTAGAATGCAAATTCAAGCGCTCATATGAGAAGTAAATAGACTTATGCATTTAGAGCCAACCATGGCGTACATAACAGTTATTGCACCATCAGTACATGGAACACGAATCTATATTTTTTTCTGCAATAAATGAACCCAAATCGATTCGATGCCTTTGGTCGTCGACAGATAGAGGGAAAGTGCGAGAGCATGAGTTTGAGATCCTTTTGAATGACAGTTGGACAGCCCATATACCACTGATGACGTCCATTTTCGTGCCTGTCGTTTGTAGTTCCTGGGACGGCGGTTCCCTTTTTCTCTTCAAATGTGGTCCCCAAATACAAGTGACAGTTTACTGCCTCCAACCATCATATTCACAGACATTGGATTGGTGAGCTAGATGGCAGAAACTTCTTGGGCAAACCTTAAAGTATCCTTTTTGGAATTGTTGGAAAGAAGAACTAGTCTAGAGCTTCGATTCTTGTCTGTGAGTGAGTGGCCATTTGTATCAGACTGTCCTTTTGGCTGGCCTTTTTCTTGGCGAAGGTTTGAGCTGGAGCCGAGGATCGGTCCATTCAATTTGCGATTGACAGTTCTTCCCGGTGTGGTAAGGCACAAAACCACAAAACCACTGGACAATAGAAATGGGTCACCTGCATTGAGGGGATAAAGCCCAAATAGTTGGCCATGAAAGCATTGGTGGGATAAGTGTTTGGGGACACAAAGTCCAGATTGATAAAAAAGTATTATGTACGATGGTGCTCAACAACGAAGTCTAGATTCTTTTGAAAGGAAGTAATTGAAATGCCATTAGGTAAGTTGGAAGTTATGAATTGACATTGCCTTAAGGTCATTCATTACGAGGTCAAAAATATCTGAAATAGACATCCGGTCTTCTACTATGATAATGTCTAGTTGTCGATCGATCGTTGAAAAGTTGTACTCCACGTTCCATGCGGTCAATTAGTGGTGAACCATTTTGACAATTTGTTGTTCCATTTATAAATCCCATTGCCTTTGAGTAGACTCGCTAAAAAGCTGGCAGTCCTTTAGGGAACCAAAGGCTTTTGGGAGGACGAAACTGTTTAATAACATTATCTAGAAAAGCGGGAAAAGAAGATCAACGCCATGAAGCATTTGTAAGACACGCAATACATTCACATTTGGCATTCTGCGCATGCCCCACTGTTGTAATACTCATCATCGTCGAATCTGCAGTTTGTCTCAAAAGTCAAACTTCGCTCAACCATATTAGAGGCAGTAAGAAGATATTTCTGTGGACATGTCGTTTTTTATGTACCGTCAGAAGAATAATTGGTACATCAAGGTGATTGTTGGTCAAGATTTTGGTCAATTCTAAAGATATTTGGAGAAGTCGATTGCTTTCTTCTGATACGTTGATTCTCATGAGCAAAAATAAGACAATTAATTGTCTTATTAACCCCACAAAATGTAGGACCATCCATCTGACTGCAATAGTACCAATCAAAAAATCTAACGAGTAAAAATATCCCCCCCCCCCTAGTCCAGATTTCAAGACCCGTACCCCCCCAAATAGTATCTGAATGTAATGGCTCTAAATAAGAATGCAGACAAGACTTGTCAGACATGGTATATAGTTCATGAGGATTCTCCTTTTGAGGACTTAAGAGGCCTGGTGGCGCCACAGAACCATTCTAACGCTCTTTGGACCATTTGGTTGCAAGGAAAGGTCTTTGGATGGCGGGAGGAGGATCCAACCAGATTGGGTTCCCTTGTTCCAAGACGAAAATGAGTGCCTGGGTCTTCCCTATCCAATTGAGTTATTTGGAACTCGAGTGTCGTGCAACTGCCTTAGTCCCCCAAAGTCGCACTGACCAAGAATAACAAATGGCCACTTACTAAATAGAGAAAATAGTTGATATTGCTGATAAGATAAAGATGGACTGAAATGCTTCGATTTAACAGACCCTTCAAATATCTTCGATAATTGTGCAAGAAATTGGATTTTAGTTGCTCCATATTTGTAAAGCTCAGTCCTATATACAATGTTTCAATATGAATCTTTAGAATGCCCTAGTTATTAGAAATTTCACCATCCTGAGTGAACGAAAATTAAGGCCAAGAGCAGAAAAGTGGATTGAAGTCAAAACGCATTTTTATTCTTTGTTTCGTATTCAGACTGGCAAATTCCACTCCAAACATGCTTATCCCTAACGATTACTAACTTTGTAAGGGAATAGCTCAAATCCCAAGTCATCAAAGTCAAGGAGAAATGTAACAAGCAAATAAGGTTTGCCTAAGATTACAAGAGTAATAATCGAGCAACAAATCTCCTAGGGCTATGTTTCTTACCCATTGCAATCAGAGCAGTCGTTCCAAGCTCCTTACTCATATTTTTGGACCTAATGACTGACTTCAGAGGCACTATAAATACTTGTGGAATTACATCCGTTCGAAGAAGAATGAAGGGGCTCGACCTCGAGAAGATGAAAATAGGCCAAGTAATGAAACGAACCGGAAAATAGGCTACATATTCATTCGAGAGGTGAAATGGACCCTGATGTAGCGTGAATAAATGGAACAAACCCCATGTCGAATTTACCAACAAGCTTGTGATGATGCATCTTGACCATTGATTGTTCCCTGAAGACGCGAGCAAGGCGTGAATCGGGTCCTCTGATAAGACGGAACACGCTGATGGAACACCACACAGATTGGAACTGGCTTTCAATGTGCGTGTGTTTGCCGACGAAGGATGTTTTCTGAATGATTGACCTCCTGATGAATGGCTTATTCATTGTCACCCACTGGGTGAGCAGATCACGCCCCTTGTCCCACAAAACCACAGAGTAATCAACCACGTAGATCCAGCGACCAGAGAGAAAGGCTATTCGAGAAGTGATCCATCCTCAGGCCAAACCTTTATCATTTTGTTTGGAACATTGGATCCTTGCCCATGGGTGACTAATACTGCATTTCTCTTTATAGTCATATCTACGTTGTACTAGTGTAAAAGGTCTTCTTTTCGTCTTCATTCATCGCCACGTCTTGTTCCTTAGGCCAAGAAGAGAGCAATGGATAATTTGTTTGGTCCTTTTCTTGTTCCTTTTGGGAGTCTGGCCGGGAAATGGCAAGGTTCCTTAGCCAACGCTTTGGGACAATCAACACATTGACTTGACACATTCCTACTTCCTTGGCAAGTGATCGATCTAAGCTTTGAATGGAATAACCTTCTTAATCTATTAGTTCAAGCGTCAAGCCTTTGCCAGATCTCCTCATCCACTTACCTCCCTTTTGTTCTCGTAGACCCCTAGTCGTATTCGATGGGGCTTACCTTTTTTTGAAGACGAGGAACAACAAGCTCTCCGTTAAGCCTGCCTTGAGACTTGGGAGAATGTGGATTGGCAGACCTCATTAGGAACCGAATGGGGTTTGGCACACGTCTCTAATGTAAAGATATTCATTCGTCTCTATTACTTGGACATACCCGAGGAAACATTTTTCCTCACCCAAAGCCTGGAATGAACTTGAGGAAAGCAGAATATGGCAGGGAAAACAACCACGGTTATTTATCTCCAAACCCGACCTGTTCCACGTTAATGAAGATATTTGGAACTTGGAACAACCCTCAAGAGTTGGAAAGAGGCACCAGCAATGCCTGGCAAAAGTTTCACATTACGAAGTACCGACGGTGCAACTGGTTCCTCTAGGATCCAAATGAGTCAGTCCACAAATTTCGAGACCAGACCACCGTGGAACCAGTGCTTGCTCACTTAGTAGGAAACACCGCCAAATGAGGGGTCTCCAGCCAAAATTTGGTCCCCACGTGGGACATTTCAGTCATTTGTGGCGTGCCTCCGGTAATTTAATGACGACATCTAAATTGGATCAGTAAACAGTTTTTGAACTCGTGCTCGTACTTTTCCTATGGGTGTTCAAATTTTGCTTTGGGAGTTCAAAACCGGCTGCCATGGCGAAAGAAAAGTACTTGCAAGCTTGAACTATATTTACTCTAGTGCGTCTCTCGGAAAACATCATATGCACAAGTATGCTAAGAACACAAACCAAATCGCTATTTGGGTAAAAGAAAAAAAGTTCAGAAATGTGAAAAGCTCAGAACTTTACAAATAGGTTCGGTTCTTCTGAAATGCACATCGCGTCCGAAATGACAATTTGATTCAGGAAGATGAAATAGTACTTTACGAACGTCAAGAGCTCTGCTTCTTCGAACTTAAAGGTAGGTATAAGACCCAAGAAAAAGACTGTTTTGAAAAGGAATGCAAGCACTAGTCTCACCAGTTTTTAAATCAAGGGTCAAGGACCAATTGTAACTCCTTCGTTTGGGATATTAATTGGGCTAACTGATCACTTTCAGCCTTCAAAGTTCCTAGACCGGATTCCTGAACATAACACATTGATGAACGAATGACATCCCAGTGAAAACAAATTGCTCATATTTTTTTCTTCTTCATTCAATTCTCGAGTTGTAACCGATACAAGGGAAATAAATTCTCTGTAAGTCATAGTGCGTCATAATTTGTACAGGTTTGGTTGTGTAAATTGTTTTGAATTAGCCGCTCTAGGGCACCCTTTGATGTAAGGGTGGTCTGGGATCGTAAACAAAAAAAAACGATCTAAGTCACGTTAAACACGTAACCGTGGTTCATCTAATGCATAGAATAGTCTAGGAGAGCACGGCAGCAAGTTGTATTAAACAGGTGCCCGGTTAAAAGCAAAAGAAGATTTTAAGCCCCTCAATGGCTTTTTATCCAAGGGATTACGATAGGATATGATGATGAAAAATTACGCTCTGACAGACTTTTGAAGTCCGAGTTTGGTACTTCAATTGTGTGATCATCCATTTGTAGCATTTTGTTGAACGGAATCGCCGATGCAATCCTCATTGTTTTAAGTCATCAGGAGAAGCCATCAAAGGGTTTGCCTCATTCCTGATTTACGTCTCTTTCTATACATGTTTAATACATGTTGATACATACCAATACTCTTTATACTCCCCCATGGTGATTTGAGTGGTACCCACAATAAACAATAAACAATGTTCGCCAAGCTTGAATATCCATCTGTGAAATGTGACAAGCACCGCCCACTACCTTTTTGGCTGAATTTAAATGGTCTTTTCCTTCTTTCGGAATTGTGTTGTAACTTATTAATGAATATCATATCATGAGTTAGCATGTCAGGACCCGCTTTTGGGAGCAAAAGATAACGCGCATCATTTCGATGTTTTTTCAAAGTTCCAAACACTACCTATAACCTAATAGATTTGAAAACTACTTTGTCAATCTTTTTCCGTTGTTTTACAAGGAAATTATTGTCATGTCCAGAATCTCCAATATTAATGTCTCATAAATAACGTGAATAGCCCTACTTTGATTAATTAAGCAACACGACTCCTTCGATAGCAAACAAAAAACCGGGGATTAGAGAGTTAGATAAACTGCCAATCAGTCATAAATATTGCTTGCAGTATTCCACTCAATCGTGTTTTTAGTACATTTACGCTACAAGTACGAGGATACAGGAATCAAAATGCCAATTGTTTCACATTTTCAAATTCAGATAGAGAGCCGTGATCAATCACCGGTAAATACCACCAAGCAGACCGTACTGCATCTATCATTGCTAAGGGCACATTTGAACAAACATTAGCAAAAGCAGAAGTGAAGTAAACAAGAAAATGAGCGTTTTGCTCACTGCGCAATTAAGTTGCACTTCAGCATTTGCATTCAATTATCCTGTAGTACGTGCAGAACTTGCCTTCACATGTCAAATTCTAGTGTATGTTGTCTTTGTTATATGTTGGATTTCAGCTTTCCAATTTTTCCATTGTAGCTTTTCTTGTGAACTTGTTAAACACAAATGCTCAAGGGCAGAAACTAGACCGTGAGTGGCTGTTGTTATGGCAATTCTTAAGGCTCTGAGTGCTCTTTTCAATTTGACTTTTGATCCCTCTGTTTCACTTAGTGCTATGCTGTTCATTCGTTCATTCGACATGAACTCAACCAGAGCTGCTTACCAAAACATCGCCTCTAATCCAAACTATCAAGTTTGGGGCATCTTTTTGGTATTTCTGACCCAAGTCGTCGGGAACCTTCTTTTGACTACAATCACTTGGTACGAATTGCACGAGAACAAGCTCCAAAGAACCTTGGTCAACGTCTTCTACGGAATCTTGAGCTTATCGTTCCTCTTGATCAACATCCAAGTGGGTTTGCAAAATGTGATCATGGACCTCTTTTCCCCATTCAGATCGGAAGTGTGCATCGCCCTCAACCTTTGCCTGCAATTCCAATTGTTCGTGGCCTTGATGACTCTGAACGAAATCACCATCTTGCGTTACTTGTATGTGTATTGGTTCAAATCCGTGGGATGCCTCAATGAGGTCTTCTTCGTTCGTTTCTTCTTGACTCTCAATGCCGTTCTGGGAGTTCACATTTCGGCGTACTCGTTCCACAATATGGGTTGGATCCAAACCAATGCCATGTATGGTCGATGCACCCATTTAGACCCCATTGAACTCAGACAAAATGTGAAGTATCCAGCAATTCCCGCATTGGTTCCACGTTATAGCATGATTGCCTCCGGATGTCTACATCTGGTCATTTCTGTTCGAATTCTGATGTCGGAATTTTTCCAAAAGCAACAAAATCGTGGAACCGCGAAGACCAAACACTTGTGGAACCTGGTCTTTTCCGTGGCGAGCAAGGTTATACTTTTCCTATCTACTATTCCCAACATGATCCGAATGGAATTGACTGTAGAGGAACTGCAGAAAGCACCCTCTTTCGTCAAAGTGGAGCAGTTCTGCCCAATAGTTGCCATGTCCGTGGTTTGGCCTATTATGTACATAATCAAACGACCCAAGGTTATTCTTTGCACCAAGAGGATAATTAAGATGATCCGTTATGAATGGAGAAAAAGATAATCCAAACACTATCAATCGTCAAATATTTCCCCTTTTTAGAGAAAATCGCTAAGACGAACGCAAAGAATAACTATGACCCCATATGGCCTTTGTGCAAACATATGTATTGATAATTGAAAAAATTGAGCTTCAAATTTCAATAAAAAATAATCATTTTTGACCGCTCTACCTTGACTCAATATCAACTAAAATTTTGAAAGAAAAAAGTGGTAATTGGAAATAAATAATGAGCTTTGCTTTAGGTAGGAAGATGGTAAGAGCTAATTTGGATGCTTTGGTCAATAAGAGTCTCAAGAAATGAATATTTTGTGGTAGATAGGTTTTCTTCAAATCTCAAATTTGTCAATAAAATTGTCAACGAATATGTTAGTAAATGTACTTAAAATTGGTTTTTTAAGAAGCTGCATTCGGATGAATCATCGTCATTTTGGGGGGGATGTGAGTGGGCTACTTTTCTGTATAGAGAAGGAAATAAATAACCAAAGTGCAATTCATGATGTTAGACAAAAAACTAACTGTTTTAATGAAAAAGACAATCTATTAAAAAATAGCTATCCCAAAGTTCAAGTGACCTCCGAAAAAATGATTAGGACGTTATTTTGTTTTCCTGCATTAACGCGCCAATAATTCAAGATGTTATTGCCTTTTTGTGGGTAAGATGAATCAGAACTCGCCGAATCAATTTACTAGGTACATAGAAAGGCTCAAAATGTCTATAAAAAGCCGTTAAATGATAAAAAAGTTTAAAAAGAAAAAGCAATTTACGCTAATAATTGTCTGAAATATTTTTTTTTGTTCTTTTTTAGCCTCCTTCATTTTTCAATTTTCTGTTCTCAAATATTGGTAGGGGATATGTATAGAAGATGTTGATCGGGTAGCAAGATTTAAGTCAGAAATGGAAAAGTCGGTGATTGAAATTCCTAATCACCCCGACATTTAAGGGCTAATTAGATGTTTAAATTGTGATTGGTTGGAAGATCAGATTTCATATGGATTCAAAGCAAAGTAAGATCAGCAATTTTTTATCTCAAACCATTTGGCATTCAATGCCCAGAACTGGTGGAGAATTTTGCAAAAATTAGAAGAAATATACGATAGTAAATTTCTTTCACCATTACTAGGTTAAATGAACTAGGCGATCAAATAAAACTGTGTGGATTAACGAAAAAAGTGTTGCTGACTCTCTTGAGATTATGATTTGTTATAAATTCTTTGAGCAGCAATACTAAGTAAGCAAAAATGTGTTTGGGGGGGGGGACATAACGGGAAATCAATAAAAAGAAAAGCAAAGACTCTTGAGTTCCTTTGGCTATGATGGAGTGACATCTCAGTTTCTGATGAGATGCTGACAGGTTCTTGCTCCTGTTTTCTTGTATTTGATGCGTTGCATCTTGGACCAGGGCAAGTTCCGATCTTCTGTGAAGCTAGCTCATGCTCGTTCAACTTTCTAAGGGGGAGATAAGTCGCTTAAAGTAGTTGTAGGCTTATTTTTCTCACTTCGAATATTGCGAAGGTGTTTGAGAAGACCACGAAGTTCAAACTTGTTGAATTTCTTGATATCCATGAAGTCGTACCTCCTAGCCAGCATGGGTTGTGAGGACATTTTAACACGGTTATAAAAATTAATTGAACATATAGAGAAGGTTATTGAGGGACTGGAGAGCCATGAATCAGTCGATGTAGTTTATCTCGACTTTGCCAAGGCCTTTGACAAGGTAGATCATGGCCTTTTAGTTAACAGGCTCTATGAGATTGGGATTTAAGGCAAGGTTCTTAATTGGCTAAGGAGTTTCATTGATGGTAGGAAAGAATTAGTTAAGGTTGAGGGATCCCTTAGTGACATATATGATGTCAAGTCGGGTGTCCCTCAGGGCTCCATTTTGGGTCCTCTCCTTTTCATTATTTTCATTGCTCCGCTTCAGAAGCTTGGTAGTAGTAATGTCAGTATCTCTTCTCATGATGATGATACATAATTGTTAGTTGGTAGGAATGGTCTGGATATTTGGTAGAGGTCCTAGACCAAATCTACTCCTGGGTTGCTGCGAGTAACATGGCACTGAATGGAATAAAATTTCGTTCAATGACATTTGGGTCGACGCCATTAGGCACTCTACTATTAGATGATGAAGGTAAGGACATTGAGAAGGTCTCATCTATAAAAGATTTAGGTGTAGTTCTCTAAAATAATTGGAAGTTCGATGAGCATATCCAGTTGAAAGTTGGTAAGGCTTTTCAAACATGTGGTTGGATATATCGCACATTTAAGTCCAGAGATAGTATCAGGATGCTAACTCTGTACAAGTCGATTGTTCAGCCACATCTTGAATATGCCTCTCCCATTTGGGCTCCAATATGTTCAGCAGGTTTGCAAAAGGTCGAGCAAGTCCAATGATGTTTGACTAGGAACATCACAGGAATGAGAGAGCTCTCTTATTGGGAGAGGTTAGAAAGGTTGGGACTGTACAGTGTTCAGAGAAGGTACGAAAGGTATGTGATATTGTACGTTTTCAAAAGAATTCATGAGCTTTGTCCCAACCCTGGATTTAGGGTCAATTGTAGTGACTTCAAGCCCTCGAGAATCCAGGCTAGTTAAAACAATGAAGTCCATCTCTTTTCTTTCTCGGGCTCCTTCATTGATTAATTTGCTGCCCTCAAATATTCGTAGGGCTTATCTAGGCGTTGATCCAGTAGCAGGATTTAAGTCAGACTTGGACAAGTTTTTGACTAATATTCCGGATCAACCTTATGTTCAAGGATTAGCTAGATCAGCCAACTCAAATTAGTTGGTCGATCAAATAATATATATAAATAAAAGTCAAATCAAATGAATAATCTTCTCGTCTTGAACTGCTGGGATTCCAATCCCGGTAGCGGTAAGGAAGTCAGCAAAACAAAAAATGTCTTGCAATTGTCTTAAACGCCGAAGTCATTTATTCCTAGTTACTTGGTCTACGTATATGTCCATGCATGTTTTATTGAAGTATGTGAAGCTGATCTAGTCATTAAAAAGGCCTCAAAAATAATGCCATGCGTTCATAAGAAACCGAATGCAAAATCTACTTCCAGTCTCCTGCAAATTGGATTGATTTTTTGCAAGGACATAAAAAAGAACGTCCGTCTTAAAGGTGCGTTACCCAAACTTGTTTCTTCAAGGGCCAAAGCCAAGAAGTGGGTTAAAAAAAATCTGCAATCAAATTGGAACCAAAGCGAAAAAGGGACATCAATATGCATTCGGTCTACATCGCAGAAAGACAAGAGGAATCCAATTCCCAATCGGAGAGCATATTTCATCGTCCCATATTCGACCACCGTACAGAGATTGATCATTCTTTCCAATTACGCCGATCTTTGATCCCTGCCAAGCAATACCAAGTCAAAAATAGAATGGCCATTTCGTTAAGGCTACCACAACCAAAACTTTGGGACGTTCCAGCGTTCAAGAACAGACCCGTTTCTTGACCTCAGGCCATGTATGGGTATCGAAGGAAAGCCCGAAAGATTGCATTTGTATGCACACTCTGTACAAAAGGAGTCTTTAAGAGCAACCCGTAAAGCCTTTTGCGAGACCTTCGAGAAGGCAGATAGTGCGGGAGTTGGAACAACTTTGGGACGGAAATCCTATCTGCCAAGCCACGGTCCCATTTCGTACGTGTCGACGGATCGTATCAGCATTCGTTTTTCGCCCAAACCATTGTGTCCCAATATGTTTAATCATTTCAATCGCTCTAAGGCGGATTTGCTTGGTTTGTTCCCCAATGACAATGAGAGACCAAGAAGCCATCGGTTGACTGGATGGCGTTCCAAATTCCACAGTGAGATGGCAAATCTGTGAACAGACCTTTGAAAGCAAGTTTGCCGGTTTTGGGTGGAGCTGGGAGTCGTTAGACAATGGAGGAGGGTCGCATATTGAACAGATTGCCGGTTATGGCCTTACAATTGGCCATAAATCGGAGCCCATTTGCCATTGGTTCCAAGTGGAAAAGTAGGCTAAAATGTCTCAATCATGGCTCAAAAGGGCTTCGAATGGGAAAAAAGCCTGCAAAGCCAGTGGTGGGAAGAGCAGAATGGAGGAGGAAAGCGAACCAAACGCATACACAGCCAGTCTTCATTTGATTATCTATCTAGAGGGAAATTTAGGACCAGAGATACACGTGTGTATGGTGTGTGTATTGCACGTCTTAAACGGCTTCCCAAATTTGGTGAGACCTTTTTCTTCACCCCAACTCCGCTGACAAAAGTTCGGGAAAAAAGCGGCATTAATTAACTCTTTCCCGTCCTTTCTCGTCCTTTCTCTAAAGAGAGAAAGACCCTTTAAAAAAGAGGGAGGGGAGATATAAATTCGAAAGTGTCTTAACCAAAGACAAGGAAAAGTTTTGATCCATTGCTCTCCGACTACTTGGACTACACGATGACTTGCCTTTGAAGTTGAAGTCTTGTACGGGTATATTTATTATTGGACCACATATTTTGAGCCTGAATGACACTGATAATGGCCATTTTTCTATTCAAAACGAAAGCCATAATTGAACAAATTTCATATTGGCCAGGAAAGATAAGAGAAAAAGAACCAAAAGTTGAGCGAATAAATCTTCAGAAATGACACAAAAGACAGTTTTTCAACAATAGAACGAGGTGTTTGGACCAGTCACAAACAATCCGGCTTGCATTAAAGGACTTGGAAAAACTTCTGCTCTTCTTCCCACACTCCATCTAAGCAGTCTTTTGCCCAACATTGCCCAATTGTCTAGACCACCAAGTTAACGAGTTCGCTTTTAATCGTGTTCCTAATTGTTCCAGGGACAGATTGTGTGCGACTGGTCCGTCTGACAGTGCCAAGTCACAAGTTCATTGGTGATAAAGCGATTCTAGATTGTCTCTACGACTTGGAGAACGAGCAGCTCTATTCCGTCAAATGGTACAAGGATGGCAACGAGTTCTATCGATACATTCCCGGTGACATTGACCAAACAGTGACCATTTTCCGACTCCCGGGGGTGCGGGTGGACGTGAGTATCTTCATTGGGGTTGGGGATCCAGGGCAAATCATTCACTCACATTATTTATTGTAGCCACGACACTCGAATAAGAACCAAGTGATGGTGAGAAACCTTAATCTACAGAGCGCCGGTCAATATCGGTGTGAGGTTTCAGCGGAGGCACCCTTATTCAATACTGTGTCACGAAGTAGTCGCATGGACGTGGTGGGTAAGTGGTCTTTTCAGTTTGATAGTCCTATAGTATATTTTTAATGGGGAACGGGCTTGCGTATCTTATCTTTGGTTCAGGCATCTCGATCTCTTTGTCATTTTATTGGTATGGTGTTGATTTGTATTGGCTAACCAGGTTTCTAGAAAATGACCAAAGCTCGAACCAACTACTTAATACTAGCTTTTAAACATTTTGGTGAAAAGAGGAAACATTTGCTCACATCTGAGAAAGTACCAGCAACCAATTTTTTCATCTGTGATCAATTTTTTCAGTATCTGGATCTATTTGGTATTATATATCGTGTATCTAATTCTTCCCTTATTTTGTCGACATCATGGCAGTGTTGCCCAGGAAAGGTCCACGGATATCGGGCGGCAGCCATACGTATCACGTGGGTGATCGTGTACACGTCAACTGTACTTCTGAGCGTTCCAAACCAGCGGCCACGCTCCATTGGTACATCAATAACGCCCCAGTAAGTGTGACCTAATGAAATGCTCCCCAAGGTTAATGCACTCTGGCGGGTGGGTGCCAGTTGGACGGGATGCCAAAGTTTGATGGTTGAAATTGGCCCTTGGTGGCCAAAGCCGAGCATGATTGGTCAATCAATGTACCGAGGTGGAAACTTTCCATCTCCGCAACTTTTCCCCCTGAGCGGGAAGAGGCTTCCCACTATGCATGGGGAGCTATAATGATCCAGTAGAGGGATATCCATATTTACTTGGCAAACACATTGGGGTTGGATCCCAGAGACACGCACCAAGATGGCTTTCCGAAATACCAAATGATCCCCACTACTTTTTCAGGCGCCCGATTACTTCCTACATCCGTATCCTTCGATTCAACACGAGGATGGCTTGGAAACGGCCATTCTGGGTCTCGAGTTTCAGGTCACGCCCAAGTCATTTCCCGAGAATGAGCTTTCAATCAGCCTTCGATGTTCCTCGTCTATATCGACAGTGAATTCCGAGGCCCAAACCACGGAAACTCATCACCAGAAATCATCGGTCCACTTCAGTTATGGGTCGTTGTTTGCCTCAGGTATCAATCTCCGATCCCTTTGTATCATCAAAAGAAAAGTCGGCTTGTATTAGAGAGAGAATCTCCATATATCTCAATCTGGACCGCAGTTTCCAAAGTATTGACAATGGGCTTGCTTTTGGAAGCACTCTCTGTTGTGCGATCTCCATGCACGAAGTCACATTAAAACAATAACTGTCCCCCGTCCCCTCTGCCTCTAATAGACTAGGTCAGCCATTATAAGGAAGCACTTCAAAGCTTTATCGTTGTTTATCCCATTTCCAGGATGGTCCATTTGGCCTTCAGGCTGGCTTGTGGTCATCTCAATCCTGTTCCAAATCTGCATTCAACCCACTACAACCGCCATTACCTCAATGAATTATCCGTAATTCAACCTCGACATTTACGACATTGCGTATATTTGGACATGTAGCAATTCCCGTATGTGAGACTCTCGTGTGTTTGTGTGCCTGTAAAACGAGATCAAGAGCGAAAAGACAACAACGAGTTGGCTCATTTTCATTGGCCTTTCATGTGGAACAGAATATCCAAATTGGATACCGGGTCCGCCAATCGCTCGGATCAGTGGATGCATGCAAAAATCTGGGATTCAATATTCAACATCCAAACTCCTGCTCCACGGAAGATGATTCAATATTCGGCCCTTGTTCCACCTTCCATAAAAAGGATAATGAAGGACATGTGAGACGACACTATTGACCCACAATTCCAATGAAACTTGTGCCGTCGTTTGGAAGCCATTGTCAAGGCATGAAATGGTGCGAATTGGAAGTGGGAACAATGTTATGATAGCGGAATGAATCCCTTTCTTGGTCCCTTTCTCTCCAACGCGTGTCTTACCACCCTTCTCCCATTCCTCGCAAAACCAGCCTTGCAATTTTGTACTCGGCACACAGCTCTCTACAGACACTGGCCGAAACCCATTCTCTGCTACATGCTGATCAATCCTCGGCAATTAGAGGTTGCTCCTGTCAGCCTGGACTTGCATTAGAGTGCCATTAAAAAGGCATGTCATACGGACACTTTCGACTAGGCACGCATCGTATCGCTTGATTGGTAATGATCCTCATGTCGCTGCAGGACAGGATTGGAACAGATCTCTGCCAATTTCCCTCAGTGTTGAGGTGTTGAGAGGACGAGGCTCCCAACTTCGTTTATATTTTCTGATGGGGATGTAATCCCACTTGGGTCTAAAGCCACGAACCGGGGAGCCCCCCCCCACAAAAGAGGTAAAGAGAGCCTGCCTTGTCAAGAGTGGGACTTGTCCTCGATTTGGCAACTGACTTGCCACAAATTTGTCGAGAAATGCGAGTTTAATTCCACTTGCTGTTGGTATGGCGAACACAATTTCAACCCCCTGAGTCTCCTCGAATACTGAAACGAATCGAGCGTTTCGTTTGCTGTTCTAGAGTTTTCCCATTTTTCCTCGAAATCGCAATTGGTGCCAAATTATCCGAAAATAATGCCCCCATGGGATGCCAGCATTTGATTATAAGACCATTGAACGAATGTGTGACTACGTGCAGCGGATGACAATAAAATTATTTACTCTTGCGTTTTTGTCGGTGTGTGTTTATTTTTTTATACTACTACTCCTACAACTTCAAATCCGTGGAACATGGTTATTGGTCCATGGTTTCCTCTTGACCACTGCACTGAGTGGAGCAGGTCTAAACAGATTGGAACACTTTAGGTGGTTGGCTCTTTTGTTATTGGTCATGTTGGTGCAAGATCCGCATCCTTCCTCCTCGATCTCTTCAACAACAGATGGAACCAATGGGACAAGGTCCAGGGATCTCAAGCAAGGTTTCCCCAGAACACGATCATGAAAGGGAGAGAAAGAGAAGGAGAGTAGGTGGAATGTAGATGCAGCAGTCTTGATGGCAGAAATAAACTGTCCCTCAATGAAGAGAAGTGCTATGAAGAGTTGCAAAGCGACATGAGATGTATTTTTTTAAGAATGTTCATATATTTCAGTGGAGCATGGGCAAATGGTTCATTTTTTGTCCTGCTCTTTGATATTTCTTTCCGATTTAGATAATTTTGTTAGCAATCTTTCTATATGCCGTCAAAATCATTAAACACACATTCGAATCAGTATTTTGTTAAGAATCTTTTGGTATGCTTCTAGAACATGTTTTAGTCGATTTGAAGCGACTATCAATGTACTAAAGCACGTATGACACATCACATCTGAAGGATGCCTGGCCTACGTATTTTAGATGAGAGAGCACTATTGCCAAGTCCAGAGCCCGACCAAACGGACTCATTTGGACCAACAGCTTCGTCGATGCTCCTACAATAAAGTTAAGTTGGCTGAACTCGTCGCCGAAGAAAATATGTGACAATGTAAGAAGACTTTGAGACAAGCCAAAAGACCTCTCGATTTCTGGGGACGGAT
Source organism: Tigriopus californicus (assembly GCF_007210705.1). Taxonomy (NCBI): domain Eukaryota; kingdom Metazoa; phylum Arthropoda; class Copepoda; order Harpacticoida; family Harpacticidae; genus Tigriopus; species Tigriopus californicus. The sequence continues at coordinate 2,258,941 of NC_081450.1, read as the reverse complement.
CCAAATTTAGAAGAGGGTTTTACAATATCGAGTAAGTGTTAGGTATGAATTGGGTGAGACTTTTAAAACTAAAAGATGCCAAAAATCATTCTGATATCTTTATTAAAGGCGCTTTTGATCAAAGGAAATAAATAGCCTTCAACTTTGAACTTGAATTAGGATGGTCGAATTTCGTCCAAATAAGTCAAGTCGTCCAAGACTTATTCTCGGATTTGGTAGCATTAGGCACTTTGGTGGGCAGAGCAGACTTCATAAAATTGCTCTGATTGCTGCAGATTCCCAAAAAGTTGATATTCACTTTTTTTCGTGGAAAGTTGACTCGCACCCCGATTCTCTCTGGGTTATGAATGGAATATCATGGAGATGAAATGAGGAAACTTTACGCTCACCATTCCCTATTTTTGGGGCACAGTTTTGGGCTGTTCCAGATATAGGGGGATCATTATACCTTGTACCTTATCCACTGGGCTTTGCATATAGCTCCATTATTATTTCCCCCTTAATCATTTCTCTCACTCAGATCGTAGAGAAGCCCGATGGGACACTAAGTGCTGTGCTGTTGCAAACCATCGGATCTGAGTTGGGCTTTTAGGACTGGAATGCGGTCAGAAAAAAACTGAACTCTTTTTACCCATTATAACATTATAACACATCTATGTTTTCCATAAACAAATGAGACAGAATAATAGACTCCTAAGTGCATGGTATTGCTCTCACATGTTCAAACATCCATTAATTAGATCAAAATAGATTTTGTATTATTCGTTTGACTGGGAGTGCTAAGGTTGTCAATGTCATATTACAAAATCGATCTTCCTATGTACTTTGCATTTTAAACGCTCTAAGAAGAGTTTAAATTGCATCTTTTTAATGGCATTAACCTTTCGTGGCTTACGCATAATGACCTAAATTTTGAAGTAATGGATCGATCGCTTCTTCGGTTAGGTCATGCTAAAGATTTTAGTATTTGACCGGATGTTGGACATAATTAGTATGGTGTTACGAAGGATCAAAATCTTTCAAAATTTCAAAACAAGATGCACAAACTATTGCAGAGGAATATAGCATGAGAAAATC
>NC_081450.1:2252038-2257813 GCF_007210705.1 Tigriopus californicus | reverse complement strand
CCAATTCATGTTGAATTGGTTTTGAAAATCCTGAAGAGCCATAGGAGCAGAAACAATTGTTGGAGGATGAAAAATAAAGGTAGGGGGGGGGAGAATGGGAGAACGAAGGGTGGTTTACCTCCACATATGCGTATTAGGTATGTTATGAGCCTTTCAGTTGGGCCCCCATTAGATTGGATGCAGGGTAGCCAACGGTCGGAGAGGACCGGGGAAAACGACACCATTTGAAGGCTGTGACCAGTTGCTATCGTTGACAAAAGTTGGGCGCCTCTTTTGCTTCCGTTCTACATGCAAATTTCATGCATCAGATGCACATTGAGGTAAAAATATAAGCCGTTTTTTCGCTTTTTGTTCAGTTTTGCAGTCCATACTTTACCATCTGAGACCTAGGCCCTGGCAAAATTTGCAGATAAGGATTGTGCAAAAGAAATAACAGATAAACGTGCGATGTTTACTATTTAACAAAATTCCGAAGAGCTGCAATAGTTCATTTAGCTTTCATAGCAAACAATATATCTGCTTTTGTGTGAAAAAAATAATAATGGAATCCCGAAGTTATTTGGAAGGTATGTCATCAAAATGAGCAAATTGAGAATACGCAGTCGAGGCAACCCTGACATCTCTGCTATAAGTCTGAATGTTTTTTTCTTCCAAATTCTGAATATATAGTAAATCCCATATGCAACCCTTTGCTATGCAAACGATCTCTTCTGGTACATTACATTAAACCGATTGGAGCAAGATGTCAGTGCGCAGTTTTTGGTCAAGCATTTGGTCTAATTTTTGGATGGGTCAAGCGACACATTGCTCGACCCACCCAAAACAGTTCTACCAAGGATAAATTGTCAAAAGCGTTTGAGCCATGCACAAACCAGTTATTTGAAGCGTGCAAGATGGGCTGAAATTATTATTTTCATCAAGAGGGTGGAAACACTCAATGGAAACGGAAAGAGCCAGACTTAGTTCAGACTGACATCCAGAGATGTCAGGGTTTCCTCAACTGCGTACCCATAATGAAGAAACATCTTTTCCCTACTAGTGGTGCCCTGGGGCAAAAATGACCAACATATATTATTTATGATTTTGATTTTGCTTTCACATTGATAATTTTGACTATTGGACTTATCATTTGATCTCTAGTCAAATGATGCTTGGCTTTAGACTTATGTAATCATTGAGTTTTGAGGTCATCTTGCTTCAAAATGAGGCCAAACATTGGGCCAAGAGGTATTTTTTTTCAATATTAGCCACACCATGATATTTCCTATTATGTTTTCTTTATTATCATCAGCGAACTTTCAAATGTTTTCAATGTCAAAGGGAAAAGCAGCACAAACAAATAAGTCTTATTTGTCATAGGTCACAAATGGATAAAGTGATGTAATACAGTCAGTGCTATTAAAGTGCATGCAAGAGCTTGTTTTGATGTCCAGCAGCCACCTGTTATAAAAAGCAATTTTGAAAACATAAATTGCAGAAATATTAAAATTGTCCGTATGATACACCAAAACTACAAAATATGAAAACAAAAAGAAATAACATTTGGACATAAAGTTGCAAAATTTTCGAAAGCAAAAACTGGACAGAAAAGTCTGGGGTATGCATGTTGTTTGCAAATATTTGCAAACCTTGACCGCCTCTACGGAGGACAGCTTTCAGGATGATCCACCAAACCCACAATCTCCTTTTTCCTGCTAGCACATGGTTGTTTATTGTGGACGTTCAGGTACAGAAAAAGTCATTTGATACGGACAAATGTTAAAAATTTCGCTATTATCCGCTTATTCAGAGGATTTTGGGACTTGGCGTATTGGCTGGCTACTTTTGATCGTGCGTCGTCATTTTAAATGGCAGGATAGAAATAGAGGCTGCCTTCATCAACTCAGTTAACAATTCTTCTTTAATTTATTTGGGACATTGGTTTGAAGGCATGATTTTAATTGATGTATGCGAATGGAATGATTCCATCTTTATTCACCAATATCCAGCATAAAACCAAGATGATAATCGATTCATGTCATGGTAAAGTTTGGAGCTACAATCGACAATTCCACTTATTCTCCGACGACTCCATGAATGATCCATTAGATTTTAGCCAAACGCCATAAAAATTTAACCATGCTGATCGATTTCTTTGTCTTTCACCTCTTTAACTGACATTATGAAAGCGTTTGGGTTGCTTTGCTTCCGAACGCCTTAACATTGAATCATATTGCCTTCAGTTTCAAATGATAGGGCTTGATTCACGAAATAGCGAACAATGCATAATTACCTAGGTAAAATTTAGTTACAATTTTAGTTTGATGACACCAAAATTAACAAGACGAAATTCGTAGCAAGATCTTAAAGATCGAGCCGCTTTTCCGTTTTTGAATTAACGTTCGTCCTTTTCTTTTTCCTTGTATACATGTAAAGGTAACGTTCGTTTTTGGAAATTGCTTTCAAATTTGCACACTGAACACTGAATATATTAAGCATGCCTATAACATGAAAAGCATTTATGTCAGGGACTAGAAATTATTAAAGACCATTTTCGACCACCTGGCAGAAAGTCACCCAAAAATGTCTTTTTGACACCCTTAAAACACCTTTTTACTGCACTTGAATACGTTTTCAACTCGCTTTCATGTCCGACTGTAGCTGTGATTGATATGCTGGGAAGGGAATTTCACATTGACGCAAGACAGTAAGGAAGAAGTCACTTAAAGTCTCGAGCTTGAATTTTGCCACAACAATCCATTGTGAGCAGGATCGCCATTAAGCTAATTTATTTTCATTCAAAATGACATTTGATAGTGATTGAAATTTGATGTCTGATATATTCAAACATCATTCTGATGTGAATGACTAGATGTGCATTCATTTTGCCTACTATTTGAAGCTTATAGACAATAGTCTTGTTGCAATACAAAATGCCTCATATATCACAATGTTTATGGAATTGCTCGAATCCAAGTTAGTTTCGCACTTGTTTGCTTCAATATTGTGCACATTATTTGGCAAGGATCGTGTCATTATGTTCTGATATCTTTCATTGACCATTGCTTTTTAATTTAAGCCTAGCAATTCAAGCACTGGTGGCCATTTTGGACCACATTCCACCATATTATGCCACTTTTGCCACTTTCTGCTCCTTTCTGCCATTCTCTGCAATGACATGATAGAAAATGGGAGAAATTCCTTCAAAGTCGATTTTTGCCATCGCCGATTTACGTACCTATAAAATTGGTAACTTAACCAGGAATTGTGTGGTGGGTACAGTATGGAACAAATCTTAGTTCAATATTTTGAAAGACAAAAATGGAATTTTGTCAAGAAACCAGTCAGTACATTCAAAAGTTAGCCAAGACCTTGCGTGCATCCCAAATAGATGTATTCATTCAGTTTATTCTTATTCCGAATAGAAAACCTCCTCAATTAGTGTTCGAAGAATAGAAAATGTCCCAAATATGATCTAAACGGTTAGAATATTGTTACCATGAAAGCTGAACAATTTAAATTCCATGCGTTTTGAAACCTTGATTAATTGCCTCATCTCATGAAAGACATGAGTCCAGTTTCAACATGCCTCTTACCTTTGTTAGATTGGTGCTAAAGGCAGTGGTTCGTTCCACTTTGGGTAGGGATCCCGCAGCGTGATGAAGAATGGATCCCATGCTAACGGCTGCCAAAGCAGCTGCATCTGCACCCGCAGCTCCCATGATGGATCCCTTTCAGGTCCATGTGTGTCAGTGTTGTCCCAGCACTTTTACTTTCTAATTTTGGTCCAAGTATGTGTTGGACCCACTGGCCTTTTTATGACAATGTCTGGCTAGTCGGAACTTGGTAGTCAGCCAGCTCTCACTCGAAGACAGATCTATAATTGAAAAGAGCCTTTTTGTTGGTCGCTATTCTCTTTCTTGTGTTGTATTTCTGGTTCTTGATGGCTGATGTCGTTGACGGGCGGCGTCGGGGAAGAAGCTAAAACGGTTTTTAGCCACGAAAGGGTGGTCCTGGAACAAGGGACTTTAAGCACCAGCGATTGCAACAAAAGACCGCCTGCTTTTGCAACTTCACTTCTCGATCCTTTCTTCGCTGAGAAAAAATCCACGCGAAAATTCTTGTTCTGGCCTCGTGTGTGACTGTCTGACTGACTGGTTTGGACCAATCTTTGGCTCCGACGTCTCTTTCTGCGGGATCTGGAGTTTGTGGTTTGATGCCAAAGGGGCCCTGTGTTCGCCAACTCCTCGTTCCATCCACGCAACCGGAAGCAGATTTCTAATAAGCGACTCGATGTTGACCAGAGTCCATCAACCTGGTTTTATAGGCCTGACCTTGATTGGAAATCCATGGAGTGTGAATGAATTTTTACACCCCTCGATTACACATCAATCCAGTAGATAACTGAGCGAGTCCAAGGAGCTCACCGATTACGTACCTGAGAGAGAATTTGGATCCTTTGTAGCAATGAAGAATCTGCAGGTGTAGTGCTTCCCACCGAAATGCTGGTGTATCGTAGAACAATTGAAGACTGGAATCAACCAAATCGTTCCAAGTGGGAACGTGTAAATTTGCGCAGTATCGTGTGTTGGCCTTTCCCTCTGAAACGAGACTACTACCGTACGTGAACCTTTCGCTTGCCAAGTTGGATTGGCTATGAATCTTCCAAAATGATTAGGGTCATTGGTTTCGCTTCCTTGGCACTGGCAATGCAGGCAGTGTTCCATTTATTGGCCATTGAAGACATAAATGATTAATGATCAGGCCTGGAAATACCCCTCACTGAAGGCACTGAAGTCATATTGTTGTCCCGCGAGCCATTTCACTTCATGGCCGGTCTTTTCTCTCCAATCTTGAAGCCTTCAAGGACGAGCGAAATCTACCGTTCGTCATTCAGCCTAGTCAATGCTCCTTTTGTGAGCTTTGGGACATTTGTCATTGTGTTCCACTTATTTTGGAACATGGGCGACTAATTGGCTTTCATCAAGCTCAACGCCCATTGCTTACGCCATGCACCTTCATTCTTCTTTTGATCGGCCTGGTTGGGTAGTGTTGTCACTGGTAATGCTTTAGGTTTCTTTGAACTTTAAAAGGCTGACAATCTAAATGGCCTAGAAATGAGAGTTCAGTGGTCGTACAGGGTGAAAGATACCCACTAGTGTTGTTTGGAACATGTTCAGCATGACTAGAAATGTCAACAAAGAGGGCAATATACGTTCCGACTCGCGGGCAAAACAAGCGACCTTTCCTTTGTGAACGAGGGAGCTCGGTGAACGGTTCCTGGAAATTGCCCGGAATCAAGTCCGCAATTCCTTAATCTTCTTGCAAGCCTGGTTTGAAAATGAAAGTACAGCAACTCGAAAGGTGATTTCCCATGAAGTTGTAACAAGCACCACGGAAGTTGAGAGTGACTCAAATAGTTTTTGGCTCCAGGGAACCGGGTTTAATTTCTGTCCGCAGAACTTTTCCCCACCAAATCCAACAACTTGATTCTTACTCGGTTTGATTGCGAATCTTTCGTTGTTTGGGCAATCATGAAGAGTTTGCAGATATTAAGTCATATTTACATAAGGCTTGTCATAAAAGGTACAATTGTTGGAGACGACGGTATGCAAAAAATGGTCGAAAATTATTTTAATGTTGTCATATGCTTCTTTGGATCAACTAAGTGTTGAGAAGCTTGATTCTATGAAATCCCAACAACACATGTAAAACCCAATATGTGACTCTCTGAAACGTTTTTCTCATACTTCAAAGCCATTCTACTTTTCGCCAAGTTTTATCTTTGAATGAAGG
>NC_081450.1:2242738-2251987 GCF_007210705.1 Tigriopus californicus | reverse complement strand
CATTTTACTTGACTTTTATTTATATATATTATTTGATCGACCAACGAATTTGAGTTGGCTGATCTGGCTAATCCTTGAATATAAGATTGATCCGGAATTTTAGTCAAAAACTTGTCCAAGTCTGACTTAAATACTGCTGCTGGATCAACGCCTACATAAGCCCTACGAATATTTGAGGGCAGCAAATTAAGCAATGAAGGAGCCCGAGAAAGAAGAGAGATGGACTTCATTGTTTTAACTAGCCTGGATTCTCGAGGGCTTGAAGGTGCTCTCAAAACGCAGGTTAATCCTCTACGGTCACTACAATTGACACTAAATCTTGGGTTGGGACAAAGCTCATGAATGCTTTTGAAAACGTACAATATCAGATACCTTCCGTACCTTCTCTGAGTACTGTACAATCCCAACCTTTCTAACCTCTCCAAATACGAGAGCTCTCTCTCATATCCTCAATGTTCCTAGTAAAACCTCTTTGGACCTGCTCGAGCTGTTGCAAACCTGCTGAACTAATTGGAACCCAAATGGGAGAGGCATATTCAAGATGGGGCTGAACAATCGACTTGTACAGAGTTAGCATCGTGACACTATCTCTGGACTTAAATGTGCGATACATCCAACCACATTTTTGAAAAGCCTTACCAACTTTCAACTGGATAAGCTCATCGAACTTTCCATTATCTTGGAGGACTATACCTTATTCCTTCATGGATGAGACCTGCTGAATGCCCTTACCTTCATCATCTAATAATGGAGTGGCTAATGGCGTCGACCCAAAGGTCATTGAGCGAAATTTCATTCCATTCAGTGCCATATTACTCGCAGCAACCCAAGAGTAGATTTGGTCTTGGACCTCTACCAAACAACCGGGTTTCTGACCACTCCTACCAAATACCAATTTTGTATTATCAGCATAAGAAGAGATACTAACATTACTACTACCCAGCTTCCGAAGCGGAGCAATGAAGATAATGAAAAGGAGAGGACCCAAAATGGAGCCCTGAGGGACACCCGACTTGACATCATGTATGTCACTAAGGGATCCCTCAACCTTAACTAATTGTTTCCTACCACAAATGAAACTGCTTAGCCAATTGAAAACCTTGCCTTGGATCCCAATCTCATGGAGCCTGTTAACTAAAAGGACATGATCTACCTTTTCAAAGGCCTTGGCAAAGTCTAGACAAACTACATCGACTGATTCATGGCTCTCCAGTCCCTCAATAACCTGCTCTATATGTTCAATCAGTTGGGTAACCGTGCTAAAATATGCTCGGAACCCGTGATGGCTAGGAGGTACGACTTCATGGATATCAAGAAATTCAACAAGTTTGAACTTCATGATCTTCTCAAATACCTTCGCAATATTCGAAGTGAGAGAAATCGGCCTATAGTTACTGGGGAGCGACTTATCTCCCCCTTAAAAAGTTGGACGAGCATGAGCTAGCTTAAGAGACGAGAGGAACTTGCCCTGGTCCAAGATGCAACGCATCAAGTACGAGAAAACAGGAGCAAGAACCTGTGAGCATCTCATCAGAAACTGAGATGTCACTCCATCAGGGCCAGGGGAGCTCGAGAGTCTCAAGTCCCTGATGGCCTCTAAAGCATCCTGATCTGTGACTACAAGATCATCTAAATGCTAATCTTGACAGGCCTTGCCAGTCCCAACAAACTCATCAATAGAGCAATGGACTGTTGCTCCTAAACTCAGTGGAGTTGAAAACACACGAGAGAACTGATCTCCAAATATGTTGGCCATAGCCCCTACATTGTCTATGGCTTCCCCATCGACCTCAAAAGGCCCTACAGGATGTTTGATCTTTCTCTTAGAGTTTTGCATAAGAGAAAAACGCCTTCGGATTCGACCTCACCTCTTGAACAATCTACTTTCCTTTTTCAACTGATCGGTTCAGGGCCAAATTGCTCTAGTAACCCAAGAGTAGATTCTTTCTAGGTCCTAAGCCAGGCTAATGCAGTCTTGGCCATTCCTACCAGAAACTAACTTTGTATCGTCAGCATAAGAAGAGAGACTGGCAGTAATACTAAGCTTTTGAAGCGGGGCAACCAATATTATAAAAAGGAGGGGCCCTAATGGAGCCCCGGGGAACACCTGACTTTTCACATATAAATAACTGATTGTTTATTGCGGCTCTTGGTCATTTCAGATTGTAAAATGTAGAAAACTGTGTGTTTAAGTATCATGTACAAAAATGATTCAAGGATAAAGGAATGTAGTGGTCGAGAATGATAAAATAGTTGACTAGAGTGTGATATCACAGTGAGTTTGACTAGGATTTGTTCAGTGCGCATGAAAAAAGTGAAGAGGGAAATTGCAGATAGTACATAAACAGGTGGGGAGAGGAAAATGATAAAAATCTTGGTTATTGCAAAAGAGTGGGTGGGTCAGGTTGAACAGATCTTTTGTTAGCTCCCGTCGTTGATGGCATTGGGTCGGGAGCCGGACAAAGGTGCGTGACCGCCAATACTCCGAAGGGATGTCGGGCCAAGGGCAATAAGGTGTTATTAAGTCCTTGACCGGGAAGGACAACTTGTGTCAAGCATCACCTCCGGAAAGGTCAGGTTCCCAACACTGTTGGACACTAACCCTGCCAACTCTGTGGTGAGGGGCTCGGTTTCGCATAGAAAATGCCCCCTGAGTCAGTACAACAACAACGCTGGTCTCGTTGGAAATCGTTTTCCCAGGACACAACAAAATGAAAACGAAAGGAATCAGCTAAGAACCATGACTTAAGAAACTATTTCAACTTAGTCCGAATATCTGATGCCTCCTGGATAGTAAAAGTTCAAGCTTACAAAGCAAGTTCCAAACAAGTTCCAATGCTTCCCATTTAAATTGGTTTTTTTTGTTACGGCACTCAATCTCAACGGAATATGGAGCTTGAATGACTTGCGGTTCTTGCGGCCAAAACTTCAGTGCTAGAATCTTAGGTGTTTTTTTCTCCCATGGCGGGATGCGAAACCACACTCTCTGGAGAAAAATATCGTGCCTCTATCGGGTACATTAGCCCAACTAGCTACCGTGGTTTAGTAAAAAAGAGTCCAGAAAATTTAAAACACATTGAGTAAAATCATTTTCGCGTTTTATTTCCTCGTCCCAAATAATAATACCCTAATTGGAACCATGATCCGCATTATTGGAATCAATTACGTACATTCTTCAGAAATAATAATCAGTCACCTTGACTTCAAAACCAGTCGGCATATCTAGGGACCTTCAGCAATGTCTCTGGTTCCATTTGGGCATCGGCCTTCAAATTTCGAGGCTTGATCTGGACACCGCCAAAACGATCTGAGGATGATCGTGTTGGTGTAAAATCAGTGTCCATTCCAAAGCGATTCTCGTCAATCCCGGACCTGGGAGGGTCGTTAGATGGCGCTGCTGTTGTCGAAGGAGTTGTAGTTGGGGGAGAGGGCGCTGGTGTGGTCGATTTTTCGGGACTTGGGGCGCACACATAGCCCGAAGTACCACAATAAATGGCCGTCACAGGGCAAACGGCAGAGCAAGTTTGAGGGGACAGAATTGAACAGAGACCACAAGTGATAGCAATTCCGGGACAGACTTTGGAAGCAGCCTTACAAGTAGACCTTCCACTCACCACCGATGTAGCCTTAAAGTTGAAATGATGAGTTTAAGGAGTGAGATGCAAAACCAGGTAAGAGTGAATCCCTATTGTTATCCAATTAGTTCAGATTTATCTTAATATTCATAAGCGATTGATTGCAAATATTTTAAAACTTATTATCCAATCACCTGTGACTTTTTAGTGCTTGACTCCTGGGGTGAAGATTTCTTTCTTATGACAAGCCTTTGTTTAACAATGAGGAAAATAAGCAAAAGGTAATCAACATGTAATAGATCCACCAAATTTTACCTTGAATATAAGATGAAAATAAAATTGAAATTTGTTAGTAATATGAAATAGCAATTACAAGTAAGTCTGATGAAATAGAATCAACTATGATAGCCACTGCTTGGAGGTCTAACGTAATCGAATTAAATTGCAATCACCAGGCAATGTGATTGTAATTAACAAATTGTTATGGCAATCAACATCGCACCATAGGTCTGTTTGAAATTATTTTGTAGTCACTTCATCTTACTTCAAGGGGAATAACTTACTAAATGAAATTTCACACGAAATGGTGACCTGTGCTGGTTTTATTACTTGAGCAATAAGACTTTTCACTCAATGTCAGGGTGCCATTGTTATGTCTTAGCTCTCAAATTTCCCCAAAATAAATGCCTTACTTCAATTGGGGTTTGGCAAGGGAAGAGCCATTTGCACATTTGCATATCCTCTGTCTGTCGTCCAACTCCAAAGGAGGCCACCAATTGCCGAATATGTGGAAATTTTTGAACGTTGTCATCTCCAAATTCATTCAACATGGTTTGCATCATCCTGAAACAACCTTGTCATTTGAACCAAAAGATCAACTAGTGAAAAGTCTCAGCTTACTCAATGGTGTTTCTGGCCGCCTCAGTCTCGTCAGTGGCTTCCTCTTCTCGGTAAGTGCCGAACTTGCAAAATTCTCGTTGCATACAAACGTCGATATCCTTGGACAAGAGCCTCTCAGCCATCATGACTGCCTGTTGACGAGATTGTCTTCTTACCATGTCCAAGGGTCCATTAAACATGGAGTAAGGGGTCTGCAAGAGATTGAATTGACATTCCAGAGACTCCACAAGGCTTGCGAATATCAACTTACCATCAATGGTGTGAAGAAATCATGAGAGTCATAAGGGTTGGAAGATCGCATCGAGGTTTGTCTCCAGAAGTCAAAGGGAGATTTTTGAGGGAATGATGAGAATCCCGAAGTCCAAGAGAGGACACTCAAGGAGATGAATAGAGAGTGAAGAAGAGATGTACTCATGGTGAGGTTCGAAATGATTCTGATTCAATTTAACTACGTTGGACGCAACATTGGGGAAAGCTATTTGTGTCTCGATCATTATGAGTCCCGTTAAACGGGCCGGTCAGCGTCTCGACTTATTTTTAGCTGAGGATTGATGCTCCAAGCAAGCATTGAAATTGAGTGCTTAAAATAGGACGGGTTTATGGCGAGGTATTCGGAGCAACAACAGGTTGAGATTGGAGGTGAAATTGCCATTGAAACACAATAGCTTCCTGGGGCGTCTCGGTCAGCTTTGACTGGATGGATCAAGAGTAATGAATGCTTGGTGGAAAACGTTTGAATTTGGTTATTGTTCAATCCATTATCCAAGTCGGGTTGCTGTTGGCATAGAAACTAGTTCGGTTGCATGCAAAATTAAAAGTTAAAAAAAATGTGGCAATTCGTTCCTGTTTTTGAAAGAGATCATTTACATTTCAAAATGGTGTCGCCGTAGCGATCCCAAAAATCCAAAACTTGATCGTTGATAGTAGCTTGCCTTTGGTTTTGAGAGTCTCTGTTTTTTAGTCAATTGTTGCCTCATGGGTTGCATTTCGTTTTATTGGCCTAACTTGCTCGGATGGTTCGGACACTACGTTTTTCGTTAAACATCCTGAGCCAAATTTATGGTCTACGAGTTTACTATTCACTTTTATAGGTCCTGTCTGTTGCGCGAAGTTCCATCCTATTTAAGTTTAAGTAGGGTTGTTGTTTTCATAGAAACTACGTAGTTTGACTGCATCGAAGCAGATTGATCAAACAGCCAATTGATCAACTTGGATTGTGAGATTTTTCAGGACAAGACTATTTCCTTCAATTGAGATTTGCAGTCAATACCTTTCAATTATTTCATCTCAAACAGGAATAGACCGAAAGTAGAAATTCCTCGAATTGCCAAGGCGATGAGTTATATCTATAAAAGTATAAATGATAATGAACAATATAAAAAAGAATAATAATAATAACAATAAAATGTATAACCAATAATTCTAACGTGTAAATATGTCTTAGGGCACGTTGACGTATTGCCCATATCATTTCCAAACAATATCTTTTATTTGTTTTGGTAGCAGCCAAACCGAGTTCGGTTCACCATGATGCATGAATCATGATCCTCCGAAGAATAAGTTCTAACTTGATTTCATGAATTTATTCATGAGTCAGTCAATCATGATAAATGTGGGCTAATTGCAACTTCTGATTGGATATATTTTCGGGCCATTGCTGTATTACATGCATGAGTTTATCCATCGTATAACATTTTTGTGTTCTCCATGTAAAGAAGCAAATAAATGAATTAAACTATTATTGAATATGCATATCATACGATGAGATGAATATCAATGTCCAATTATAATACCCTCCCAAAAAATTCGCGTTAACATGTTTAGTTCGCCTTTTACATTTTAAGAAGAGATCATTAGGTTGCCTTGTACTGTTAGTTCACTTTTTGCAACAAGACGAACGTGTTATTGTTTGTAGTCCTCAAAGAGTTCAAGTTGGCTAATATTTGAACTTTCCTGTCAACGTTATCAATGTTGTTGATCGCTTGGTACAATTGAGGCCTTTAGTCATCAACTAACTTGTGCCAGTCTAATCTTGCTAAAAGATTAAATAGGTATGCCTTATCAGTTGCTGCACTCAAGAATGTACCCGCTCGATCATTGATTTAGCATTGCTTGACATAAAAAGCTGCAATCTCGTGCTTGAGACCTGGCTCAATGATAACTTATCTTACAATGCCATTCAGAACTATGTACTCCCATCCGTACAAGCGTTCAATGATCGTGCAAAGGGGTAGCCATTATGTCGATTAACTATACCCTTCCGGAACCTCCAAACGATTATGAGTCTGTGACGGAACCTTCTGCCAACGTATTGACCAGCACTGCTTATCTATTCACCGACATCTTTCTCAACGGACTATTCAAGACTCCTGTGATACCAATCGAAGGCCTAAACACGATAGACATCGAAAACTTCGACCCATTCGTGGATTATCTAGCCGAGCACTGGCAGGATGTACTTAAACAAGATTGGCGTCTTCTAACAACCCTTTCGTTGGGAGTTCTTTTGATCTTGGCTCTTCCAATTTCCGCAATCGTCTATTGCTGCGTCAAGTGTTGCTGTTCCAAAGTTGGCCAAGCACCCAAGAAAGGGGATCGCACGTTGATCCTTAGCCTTGGATCTGTCACGGGGCTAGGTCTAATCTTGTGCTGGTTGGCCTTTGCTTGGACTTGTGGTGCCAAAGTGGAGTTTGACCATCACATTCACAAAGGGCTGATCGAAAGCATCAACGTAGGAGCCAACGATGCTCAGCTTTACTTGAACAACCTAGCATGTGAGGTGTCCCATCTAGCCAAGACGGATTTTGGCCTTTTGAGTGAGGCCTTGGAGAATCAAATCGACCAAATCGGTGGGGAATTTAGTAGTCTTCTAAATGATACGGTGGATGAGATTAAATTTAAGGAGATACAAACTAACGCCAAAGAAATAACGGACTTTGTCACTAATTCAAATGGCAATTTAAACATTACAGTTGAAAAATTGACCTCTTGTTCAATAAATGCAGAGAAAATTGCCAAGCAGGTAACCAATTTCAAAGAAGAAGAAGACCATTCGCTTTTTGAAAATGAAGACTTTTGTAAGATAGTTGGCGAGTCACCTTGCGAAAAGTTCCGTAAAGCTAAGGAAGACATTAATTGTGAGCTCGCAACGTTTGAAAATATTATTCAGGCGGCAAAGGATATCCTCATTGGTGCAACATTAGAGGAAGATGTCGTTGTCGGGATTGGCAAAATTCCAGTCGAGTTGGAAAAAGCTTTGGACGAGATTCTAGGCTTCCAGCAAACATTTGACTCCAACTATGCCAGCATATTCAAAGAACAAATCGACGAGATCCAACAATATGCCGCAGAGGTCTCGGAATCCATCCAAAACTTCACCCAAGACATTCAACTCGACGAGATTACCAGCAACTTAACAGGTGTTGTTAATGACACCATCACGGATTACTACGGTTATGTCAGCTATGCTGGCTTACTCACGCCTTTGATTCTGATCGGGATCATCTTGGCGGTTCTTACCTTGGGCTTAATCTGTGGATGTGCCGGAAAATCTGGCACCACCCTGAGCAGAACTGGCGGGATCTCAATGTTTTCGGCCACGATGGTCACTCTCGTATTAGGTTGGATAATCTGGTTGTTGGTGACCGTGTTCTATCTTGTGGGCGCCTTGACTCAGGAGGTTGGCTGTACAACCCTGGAAGATCCCGTTCATTCTCCCTACTACACAGAGACCCAAATCCCTCGATTCCTGGACAAGATGTATCAAGAACTCCTCAACACCACCGAGTCCTTCGATCTGAATGCCACTTTGACCGGCTTTAAGAATGGTGATTCACTCTACCATGCCCTTGAGGTTGAGCAATTCTTTGATCTGGATGAGTTTGACAATTGGCAGGAGTCATTTAACATCAGTGAAATCTTGGACGATGTCAAGGTCCAGATCGATGAAGGAGTGATTGGTATTGTCAATGCCATGAATGCAAGTCTCGACGAGGAACAGCTAACACAACTGACGAATACATTGAAACCCATTGTGAGTGGATTGAATGATGCCATAGATGTTATTGATACGAGTGTTCTCATCAACCAGACAGCACTTCAGAGTTTAAACGACTTATTGGAGAGTATGAAAACAAAATTAGAAGAATCCCCAAATTCGGAGGAATTTCTTTCTGCTTTGAAGCCGATTCAGAACTCAGTGCAAGCTATTGTGAACAGCACTGATGACCTGACACGGATTCTGGATGAAGCCAAGAACAAGGCCAAGGACATCATTGCGGCAGTAACCAAAATCATTGGCAGTGATAATTTAAGGGCCAATGATGAAAATAGTCTCCTCGACCAGATCAAAACCCTTCTGGAACAAGCCATAACGGAAGTAAACGATGTGACGCGGAATGACATCCTTGCTATATTCGACAACCAAAGCAAAACTCTCATCACCACGGTGGATGGGTTTATCCAATTCAGCAAAAATTACTCCATCAACGACTTCGGCAAAACTGGACCTGTCTACAATATTTACCGTGGCGTCATTGTATCTTTGTGTGACTCAACAGTGAATCCGTTCAATGCATATTGGTCCGGAATGGGTGTGATCTTGATCCTGCTGGTCCCTGTCATGATTATCAGTTGTATTTTGGAACCCGTATTGAGACGGAGAGGGACTCGTCAATTCCAAGACGTTCGCACAACACATCCGAAGCACTTACAAGTCAACTCGGGTAAGTTAAACACATTCTTAGTTTAAAAACGATAAGCGATGAATGAGTTA
>NC_081450.1:2239147-2242702 GCF_007210705.1 Tigriopus californicus | reverse complement strand
CCCCCCCTCGAAAAAAAAGTGTTGCTTTATGGATGAAAATGATATTAGAACGAAACGAATTTCATAATTTTCATAGACACGCTCTCCCTCACACACTCTTTACCTTTGACCGCAAAAAAACGACATGGGTAAAATACTTTTGACGTTCGGGTGCTTCAGAGATCACTTTTAAGATTTCTATGTGTTCAGAAACCATGGGCAATTCAGTCTTAAGCGACCTTTATCAGTTGGGCAGATAGAATTTGACTAACCTTTCATACGTTCGAAATGGGCTAAGAGGCAGATGAACTACTGCAGGCATTTCGAAACCATTTGCATGATTTATCTCGTACAGAAATGGAAAAAAATATCGAATGTCCAATTTTAGACTGGTTTCTAAGAATCACGCCCAATGGCTGAAGATAACTGAAATTTTGCATTTGCTTAAGCAGATTTGATTGAGACAGAATTTGTGCCATAACTCTATTAAGGCGATGTGCACATTGAAAGAAGTGTGTCATTTCTAACCATTATTCTGTTTCTCAACCTCGTAGGAACTTATCCGAATGAACAAGGATACGCAAACCCTAATTCCATCATGCCCCATGAGAGTCGCTCCCGGCCCTCAAATATGGACAACCGTGAGAAAACAAGAAGCACTTTTTCTCCCATCCATTCACATTGATAGATGCCTTTGTTTCCTTGTAGGAAACCATCCAAGTCAGCATATTTATGAAGACCTAAGACCCCCAAGTGGCAAAACGGGCGTGACTAAATATCGACCGGAGGATTACTTTCCTGGATATGCAGGAAAGGGTCGAAAGAATCCACTAGAAAGCGCTCAAATCCGTCGGCCGACTCAAGCCTTCCACCCTGAATATCGCCGATCACCGTCAACGCCCAAAGGGATTGGCCCGGATGGTCGATTCATTTATGAAATACCATCGGTTTATAGACGACGAACTTCTTTCTGAGATTGAGAGGTGCCATCAATATTTAATCTTAATCGGAGAGAAATTGAGAATATAGCTCAGAATACTTTTTCGAGTAGAAATGTATTGTACGGTGTGCTTGGGGTTTATAAAGGTCATAAAAAAGGAATGGATTAGAGTTACAATCAATTTGGCCAAGACGAATTATTTATTACACAACCATTATTCGCAAAAAACACCAATAGCGTTACTCTTTACAGATACTTTTCCTAAAATTTCGATGACCGATATTTCAGGATTACTAAGACACTAAGACCTTAGATCCTAAAAATAATGCGCTTTGTATGAATTTTTAATCCGTGAAGTTCGCCCTCTCAAGTGCGGTTGAACCCCGTTAAAATGGAACTTTTGTGAAGCAACAAAATTTTCACTGCAACGGAGTTCCATTTTTTTGAGGTCGAAAAAGGTGCACAGGTGTTGAAATAACATTGCTATCGAGCCAATTCGTCTTAAATATTAACATCATATATTTTCGTTCTTTTTTCGGTATTCATTTTGCTTTTTCACATTCGGCTTTTCAAATCTCGGAGAGTAGGAACAGATTAAAAAAAGTCATTGCCAGGGTTCGGAAAAAAAATGTTTTTGAGGGCCAAAAAATCACAAAATTTTCTTTTGAAAGCACCAAATAATATAATTTCACAGGAAAATATTTCTCAAACGCAAAGTTATAAGCCTGTTTAAAAGCGAAAAAGCCACATAAAAAAACATTACATTTATTTTGTAAATTTTGAAGCAATGACCAAAGGATTCGATACATTTCATTATTGCAAAATCTTTGAAATCAAAAGGCCTTGAAGTTGTCTCCTAACTTGAACCCCAAATTTATACGCTAAACCATGAAGTTTTTTGGGGTACCCTCACAACTAAAACATGCCCATATAGTCCCCATTTATAAGGGAGGAGATAGGGATCAACCTGTGAATTATCGACCAATCTCATAAACGTCGAATGTTTCCAAAGTTATGTAAAAGCTTGTTATGACAAAAGTTCTTGAATTCCTTGACATAAAAGGTAGCATTCCTGACCAGCAGCATGGTTTTCGTGCCCACTTTAGCACCTTGACACAATTGATTCAGCACTTTGACGACGTAATAGAGAGACTACAACATAGCGATTGTGTAGATCAATCGATTTTGTATATGATATTTATACATACAGTTTATCCATTTTACAATCTGACATGACCGAGAGTCGCAATAAAGCTTATTATTATTAATATTATATACTTGGACTTTGCTGAAGCATTTGACAAAGTGGATCACATTCTACTGCTAAGTTTTTTAAGCAAACTAGGGGTTGGAGGAAATATTTCCTCTTGGAAAGATTTCCTCACCAACCGCACACAAACCGTCGAGTTGACGGCTGCTTAGGCTGCCCTCGAAACGTGGTATCTGGGGTACCTCAAGGAACTATTCTGGGTCCGCTCTTGTTCGTTTCATTCATTGCACCACTACACAGATTGCTCCTCCAGTCTTCAATATCTTCTTATGCTGCTGATGCTAAGCTAGTGTTCGGAAGAAATTCACAGAACCAGACAGACCTGCAAAATGACTTGGACGTTATATACAAATGGGTCCACTCTCACAATGGAATTAAATGGGTATAAGTTTCGAATCAAATCAAAACAAGCCAATTTACATCGACAATCGCCTGAATCCCATTTTATCAGTAAGCTCCTTTAAATACCTTTGAATAATAGTTGAAAATAACGGTAAATTTGAAGAACACATCCAATCGAAAGTGACCAAAGCATTGCGGCTGGAGATATATAAACTTTCAAATCCAGAGACACTTATACTATAAAAACTCTATACAAGTCTATTGTCCATCCGCATATTGAATATGCTTCCCCAATCTGGGCGCCAATTAACGTAGGAGGGCTGAATAAGATTGAAAAAGTACAAAGAAGGATGATCCAGTTTAAGACTTAAGCGACATTTAGAGCGTTTTTTATCAACCATCCCAGACCAGCCTTTCTTTAAAGAGTGCCCTAGAGCGGCAAATTCGAACGCATTACGTAACCAAATCTTTTATCAATTATGGCTTGCGGAGAACTCATTCCCCTGTATCGGTATATCAAACCCGGAAAAAATGCTGGAAAAAATATTGGTTCCTCTGGGTGCTTTATTTTAGCTATCTCTCAAGGTGACGAGACCTGTACTAAAATGCAAATGTTTTTATATTTGCTCTTTTGCGTGTCAAGCATTGAGGTTCTATTTGAATGTTTAGGAAAAGCTTGAGCCTTTGCCAAAAAGGCAAGCAGGAGTAATGTGAGAATTAGAGAACAACTGCTATATTGCAACCAATCAAGAAGATTGGGACACTGCAGTACTTAAACGAGGTCCAAAAGGTATCTTTCAGAATACCTCTTCGAAAGTGTCCCTGAGCTTTTTTTCGTCGACCAGAATTCAGAATCAATTGTTTACAAGGTTTACACTTTTGAGCCCCCCAATCCATTAGTTTTTCTATGCTGACAACTACTTCCCCAAAAAATATTTGTAGATTCATTTAGTTTTGTCGTTAATTTGAGTAATGCGACATTGTTACGAACGCTTCGTGACTGATCTTATTTCTTGACTAGTTC
>NC_081450.1:2205450-2239096 GCF_007210705.1 Tigriopus californicus | reverse complement strand
TCTACTGTAATAATTGTAATAACTTGCATTTTCTCCTCTACCCACTTGTTTTTGTAGTGCCTGCGACTCCCCACTTCACATTGTCAATGTGCATTGAACCAATTCATATCAATTTTGCTGATTTCACGTTCTAATTAAATATTTTATTCCTCTTCTGCCCATTCTAAGCCCTCATTCTTTTGCCTCTTTTATATGATTAATTTTGATTATGCACTTGCGATGATTCATTCTACGCATTGATATGACCAAGCGTCGCAATAAAGATTATTGCTTTACATTTAAATTGCTGAGGCCAAAAACCCAGAACCTGCATAAAACTATACACGAAAATACGCAATATGCAATATGTGCAACTTAATCTATTTTATGACTAATCATGTTTTAACTCATAATCTGACTGATGAATTTTCCATCAGCAAAACGTAAGAGCATTGTGACTGATGATGTCCGCATCATAATCACAAGATGATTGAGCATTTTCTCATTTTCTCCCTGATCCATGCTCAAACCAACTAAATCCAAACAGGACCGTATCGTCACCCTGAGACAAAGTTTATTTACATGCTCTATAGCTCTAAAGCTAATGAGCGCACGTGGTGATTGAGAGCAAGTACTGCAAGATCATCTAGGAGTAGTCTGGGTATCGTTAGCAAGGAGGTGTGGCCTTGAAGGGGTGGATATTGTCGATCATGTCGCTAGCCGCCACTAGCCGTAAAGGCCGTCGTGATTTGACCTTGCTCGATCTGCAGAACGTGATCAACAAGGACGAATCCGGGCCCGAGCTCTATCACGCCGAATTCGAGCGTCAATTGGAATTCTTCCAGAATCTACTCACGATCTTCGAGCTCAATCCCAAGGACTTCAATCAAGACTTGTCTGATCACATCGCCTTCTTGTCACATGTGGCTAAAAGCTATCCGCAAGAGCTTCAAGACTTCCCAGAGACCCTGGTTCAACTGTTGAAGAAACATTCCACCGTTTTGGACGCCGATCTTCGGATGGAATGTTGCAAAGCACTGATCTTGCTTCGAAGAAAGAATTTACTGCCCCCTTCAGATTTGCTAATTTTGTTTTTCGATCTCTTCAAATGTCAGGACAAAATCCTGCGCAATTATCTCAAAGAACACATAATTTATGATATCCGAACTATCAATGCCAAACAGAAGGACAATCGATTGAACACGACGCTTCAGAATTTCATGTTCAAAATGCTCCAGGATTCGCATAAGATGGCGGCCAAGATGTCTTTGGATGTCATGATTGAGTTGTATCAGAAAGGCATTTGGCATGATCAGAAAACGGTCAATGTCATCAGCACGGCGTGTTTCCATGACACGGCCAAGTTGGCCGTTACGGCTCTGAAGTTCTTTTTGGGCAATGATCTGGACGAGGATGACCAAGGCGACGACTCTGAGGATGACATGCCCTCCGTCAAGAACGTGACCATGGCCAATCGTTTCAACAAGAAGACTCGGAAACGCGAAAAGTTCCTCGACAACATCAAGAAAGCGCACAAGAAGAAGAAGAAGAAAGGCTCGGCCGAAGCGTTCAATTTCTCGGCTCTTCATCTGATCAACGACCCACAAGGCTTCGCCGAGCGTCTCTTCAAGAAAGTTGACACCCTCCGAGAAGGTTTTGAGGTCAAAGTTCTGTTCCTAGATCTCATATCCCGACTCATTGGCACGCACGAACTGTTCATCTTGAACTTTTACCAATATATGGCTCGATTTCTCAACCCACATCAACGCGAAGTCATCCCCATGCTTCAGTTCGTGGCTCAAGCCTCGCATGAGCTCGTTCCTCCGGATGCCATTGAACCCGCCTTGAGGGCCATCGTCAATAATTTCGTCACGGAGCGGAACTCCGGGGAAGTCATGGCCATTGGACTAAACTCGATTCGCGAGTTATGTAAACGATGTCCTTTAGCTATGGACGAGACCTTGTTGAGAGATTTGGCAGCCTACAAAACCTATAAAGACAAGGCCGTGATGATGGCGGCCAAATCACTAATCACTCTTTACCGACACACCTATCCGGATCTTCTTCATAAAAAAGACCGAGGTAGACCCACGGAGGCTCAAGTGGAATTGGGTCAAAGGGCTTATGGAGCTTTATTGACCAAGGATTTCATCCCGGGAGCCGAAGATTTGAAGGAGAACGAGGTTAATGATGACAACGGAGATCCCAATGAAGACGATAGCGAAGGAGAATGGGAAGATGTGGTGCATTCCAGCGATGGAGAAGGAGCAGATGAGGAAAGCGACGATGATGAAGAAGAAGAGGTTGATGATGATGATATTGAAGAAGGTCAAGGAGAAGAAAATAGTGATGAGGACGAGGATGGAGAAGATGAGGTCATTTTAGAGGACGAGAACGACGCACCTCCACAAAGCTCCAAGAACAAAGCAAGGAAGAACAATGATAAGGACAAGATGAGCAAAGCAGAGATCCTGGAGGAAAAACGCAAGCGTGCCGCAGAGATCACCACCAGTCGCATTTTGACCGACGCTGATTTCAAGCACATTGATGCCACCCAACTCAGAAAGCAAGTGCAGGCCTTCAGGAAAGGTGGCCAGAAGCGCAAATTGGACGAGAGCAATCTGGAGGATGTCATGACCAATCCCAATGCCCGTGATGAGCTCGTGGATCTGGCTCAGATCGAAATGGTCCATAAGAAGCGGAAACACGACAAAGAGACGCGAATGGCCTCGATCAAAGAAGGCCGCGAAGGTCGAGACAAGTTTGGCTCCAGAAAGGGAAAGGTTAGTGAACACGCCAGTTCCACGCATAAGGAGAAGAACAAGAAGAAGAACTTCATGATGATGAAGCACAAGTTGAAGCGCAAGGCCAAGCGATCTTTCGTGGACAAGGCTCGAGATTTGAAGAAGTCTTTAATGAGAAGACAGAAATTCAAGTAACGTTGTTAATCTTGGTTTTTTTTTTCCTTTCTATTTTTTTCATGTTATAAATCATAGTAATTTCTGACGTCTTCTCGTATTGGAGTCATTCAAGGAAATCACACTCTCCACAAAACCGGATTCATCCACGAAATCAGCTAAAACCACGTTCAGGTTTTGAGATCGACTAGTTTGGGGGATCCATTCTTGGATCAAGTGTCTTGTGCAAGGTCGTCCGATTTTTTCTTCCATTGAACTGAAAAAATTGCTCCGTACGGTTTTCATGGAGGCTGTTAAAATCCCTTGGGATACATGGAGGTGCCTGGAGTATCTGTTTTCGAGGTAGACTATGAGTAGGGAATCCATCGTCTTGAGGTCTTCCGTATTTGGCCAAGGATTCTGGATCCAGGATCGACTCCATACTTTCGATCCCAATTGGATCAAATGATCGCAAGATAGAATCACTTGGCCTTGAGCCAGAAGATCTTGGAATGTCAAGTCAGTGGATTGAGGAATGAGCTTGTTCTCAAGGATGTCGTCAGTGACCTCGGCTAAAATTTGGAAGTCGATCGGAGTGAAATCATAGGTATGGTGGATGTCGATCAGAACCAATTCCCCTGGGTGAGTGTCCAAGAAGTCGCGGATTTCACACAAGATCGGCCCAATTCCATCTCCAAAGAGACCGTGCAAGATTCGAATTTGAGCTTCAGGTTGTTTTTGACTGACTTGGGCGGAAGACCCACCACAAATTAGACTCTTCTTGGGATATTTGCCCAATCTTAGATCGAAGAACCGAATCCCATGTTCCAATTGTTCCCGGCAGTTCCACTTCTGACAAACTCCCCATCTACAAGACCAAAAAAGATCCTTGACACGGAGAAACGCATCCTAAATTGAACACTACTTAACCTTACCTGCGAAGGATGGGTTTACTGAAGAGACTGGTCCTCCCTGCCCATTTCTGGATCCATTGGGGCTGATCGGGTCCCACCACAGAACTTGTGGATAGATTGTGAGTGAAGGAATTGTGCGACCCCGGAATGGACAGCTCAAGGACGGATTTAGCTTTCATCGAGGGGCTAAGATCCCGCATCCAATTGGCTAGATCCATTGTGCCTTTGTTCCTGGGACCTTTCCAGTTTGAGGAATTGCTTCCCGATCGAATCAATATGATTGAGCGACTGCTCCATGAAAGAACTTTGATTGCATGCTCAAGGTATTAAAAAAACGAGGTCGAGACTATGTTGTGAAACTAGTACCAAAATAGGGAAGAGCTCTCCTCAAGCCTCTCATTATTATGAGACTGAATTGGGGACTTCTGACGTCACCAACCCTCCTTTTTGACAACGACAATTTGTGTTGAGAATGAAAAAAATATCGAATGCATGCATCCCTTTTGTTGTATTAGGTAGACCATCAGGAGTGAAAGTCATTGTTGAAATCAATTATTGAAGCAACAAGATCATTTTTCTCCACATAATCGATCATAATAATGTTCAGAGGTAGATGACTTCGGCGGACCTGTTGGAGAGTTTCGCTGGAAATCATTTTGTCACAAGGCTCGGCTAAGCGCTTCTCCAGGGAACTGAATGGATTACGCAGTAAGGTTGAGAGGTTGAGGGTAAAAATGGCTTGGGACACGAATAACCTCTGGGTATCCCGTTTCCGCAATCCCGCCATTAGGAATGCCTCCAAATCCGTGGGTATGGTTGTGTTAGCCCAAGGATTGGGACACGAAGATCGAGGCCAAGACCATGGAGCGTTGCATATCTTGTAGAAATAGTCGCAAATAATGATCACTTGAAGTCCCCGGGATTGAAGATACGCCAGAGAAGGAACTTGGTCCAAAAAATGACAGAGTTTGGTTTGGAAATGTTGAAGAACTAAATGCTGAAGAGAAGCCAGATCCACTTGATCTAGTCCGTAGAAATGCTGAAAGTCTAAGATTACGACCTCTTTGCCATGGTCGTCCAAATAGGATTGGATGCTCTTGAAGATCTCATTCACAGGAGATCCATAGAGGGCATGCAAGATCTTGATCTCCTTGTCCTTGTCCTTGTGTTTTTTCGACTGTTTCACAGCCGACACTTTGCTCAATCTAAAGTCGAAATAACGAACACCCAAACTTAATTGAGCGGTAGCATCTAATTTCTGACACACGGCCCATTTGTAAATGATGGCCTTGGCCAAGGGACCAAACAGTTTGGCCACTTTTTGCATCAATCCGGGCTCATCAGGGCCCACCGGTGACCGCTTGTCCAATGAGTAAGTGAAAGAATTATGCGACCCTGGTATTGCCAAATGATCCAAGGGACGATTTCGCACCTGCTCCTCCAATTCTCCCATCCAGTCCATGCTCTAAGAACCTAACTCATTCGCAGTAAATTTATTCTCTAGCTCAGAGCTTTCCTATCTGTGCTGAAAGTAAATATCCGCAGCTGAATCGAGTTCTGTGAATATGGCGGGAAATCAAAACTGGATTTGAACTGGGGCAAATCTGGTTTATTCAGTCTTTGGTTTATTCAAACGGCAGTGCTGGTTGGTAGAGTGCGTCGTTGAGATCGAAATCCACACTGATCTTGGATTCTCTTTGGATGTGGTCGTAGGATTGGGTCTCGCCCATTAGCTCCCAATCTGGTCCATAGGTTCTAGTCAGGTAACCCTTGGCATTGTCCGGATAGGTAAGGTGGAAGTCTCCAAACAAGCCTGATTTGGCTTGCTTCACATCTTGAATCAAGTACCACTCGTTGGGCCACAAAACTTGTGCTATCCTTTGCCTTAATTCGTATTTGTTCTTCTGTTGGGTCATGACAAAGATATCACAGAATGGGTAACGATAATTCAAGAGCGAGCTATTGGGCAATTCTTCGGACTTCGTCTCGTGAAACATACGGTATCCGAATGTGGTGGTTTCTCTGAGTTCAAGCCCATAGCCTTGCTTTAAATAGGATGCCCTTTCTAGTAGGTGGTTTACTTCTGTATCCGGGATACACAGATCCAAGTCATCGTCCCACGGGATCAAGCCTTTATGCCGGAGTAGACCTGAAATTCACCAAATGTTCCTCTTTGATTTATTTCGTGATGCAATTCTTATTTCAATGTGTTCTCGTGACCTAAAGTGGTTCCTCCTGATGTCCAGTAAGTAATGCCCAAGTCTTCGAATGCCTTCGAAATCTGCCGCCCAAGATGATAAACGTGCTTCACGACCGTTTCAGGCGTGAATGTTAGCTCATTTTTAAATTTGGGACCACAACGCGAATCAGTGGAGGCACAGTCTTCTTCTAGGCTGGCGAAAAATGAAGGCAGGTCCTCAAACACATCCGTTCCATGGTCCATTTTACCTAACGAAAACCAATGGAGATGATTCCAAGACTTCAAGACCACTATGCTACTCTTTTACCTTTCCTCATATTGTAGTGACGAGGCTCGAACTCCAAGGAGATCCACGGATGAAATATGCGCGCTGAGATAAAGATAACACTAACAAGTTGTGGCGAGGTTGTTTTCACCAAGGATTTAGGGAAAAGTCATTTATTTCACGACCTTCAAGTAGGTAGTTGATCGTCATTTTTTTCAAGTTTATTTGGCTTCAGTGAGCTGTGTCACTCTTACCATAGATCGATCCTGGAAGGTCTAGATCAACGTATTTTTCCAACGATAGTATTGAAGGAGTGTTGCACGATGTGGAACAACTATCATGTGCATATTGATTTTGGCGAAACAAAATTGGATGGATAATGTCTGATTCCCCATGGGCCCTTTGGATCAGCTGACATGGACTTTCTCCGCCTAGGAAAATGTAGGCGGGGGAAAGCATGGGAGCACGCTAGCGGCTAAGAAATTGAAATTGTGCAGCTTTTACTTCCAGTAGGGAAACGAGGAAATAAGATTAAAGCGTCATGAAATATGTTCGTGCTCATACATTTCGTGCTTTGAGAAACACTGGACTGAAAGGGAATCATGTTAAAATTGCCTTTCATTAGGCGGGTTATCAAAATCATGTTAAATGAAACATGACCGAGTCAAAAATTGAAAGATCAACATGTTTTGCCAATATTGAGAGGCGCATTGTCTTTCAAGTTTATCTTTTATTACACCTTTAAGCAATGATATCAAACATAAATGACATGTTTCAAAATCAAATACGTAAAAAAATCTTCAGATTTGGTTTCAGTCATTTGAGACGCAAGAAAAATTAACAATACCTATTTGAATCACATTGCAAAGTGCACAAATGATTGTTAAGAATGTATTCCTTGGCTGAAATTAGAGCTTTAGCGGCCAGATTATTGTGATTTTTGTTAAGCATGATGACGTACGAGTTATTATTTTATCATTATTCCAATCTGATGTGGGATCTTCCGTTTTTGATAATCACTAAGGATGCGCAAAAGATGCAAACATGTTTTGCGTAATTTGCATAAAAGGTAATACACCTTTTCTGTGCCGCGGTCCCTTTCTAATGTGTCAATTTCTCTTTATGGGTGCCGTTTCCTTTTCCAGTACGTCATAATTAGACCTCAGAAGATAAGTTACCTTTGTAGCCGATTTTTTTAAAGTTGAGAAAAATGCGAAAAAATTGAGAAAACATGCAAAAAAGGACTATGTATGCAAGAAACAAGAAGCAACAATGCAAAAAGAATTGTTACAGATGTCAGGGTAAACAATTGACTCTCTTTTGGAAAAAAAACTGTTTTTGCTGCTGAGAGTGCTGGTCAGCAAACAAATTTGGGTCACATCAAATCTACTGCACTTTCTTTTTTGCTGACTTTTTCAAACCGAAAAAAGGAGTTGAATTTATTTTTCAAAATCATTGGTAGACCAATTATTGTAAAAAAGTTCAAGTAGCAACAACTAGACAAATCACAATCTTTTACGTTGATTATACAGGTGATTACTTCTGTGCAGTGATTGTAAAAGCCAGTGAAAACCCAAACCCTAAAAGATTGCTAAATGGTTTGGGCTGAGAATTTTATCCTTCAGCTGATCATTCACCACGGAAGTAAATAAAAAGGTTCCTAACAAGGAATAAGTTAAGAAAGACGCAGATAAGGAAGGACCCAAATGAAAATCAAAGGGCAAAAAATAGGGAGAAAAAGTCGAAAAAGAGTCGAGGAAAGTGAAAAATGGCTATTATAGAGAGAAAACTTGGAAATTTACCGCTAATTTTTTTCCGGCCAAAAAGACCAAAGTTTAATACCTTTTCAGGTTTGAACATTTTTCCAACCCGAGTTATAACTCAAATACTGACTTGTGTGATGACCCACGCTTGGTAATATTCTTTTAGTGTGCTCATTTCGATTTCATCCATGAAAAAGTGGCGTCATCTGACGGAAAGACCCAACCAACGATCTAACATCGATCACACATTTGTGAGTCACTAAAATCAATTGCAGATTGTGAAAATCCTCATTTTTATATCTTTATTCTTCTTTTGTTGATTTCAAGATGTTTGTCCAATTTCTCTCTAAAGACCACATTCTAAAGATCAACATCTAACGACAAACACAAAAAATCGAAGACAGATATGTGCTGTTTTGCATCGACCTGGAACAGGTAAAAGCTTTTGATACACACTGTAAAAGGATTAAGGTAACATGCCCACTTATGATGGGCACAGAGATTACAATTGTGTTGCAATATTATGTATATAAATTCCTACCATTAGGTCCATAGTTCCAAGTAAAACTAAATTATCTGTACGGGTTGCTGGGAACGGCCCACTTCGGTAGCAAGGCTATGAACATTGGCCCACTTCGGTACAATGTCATTGCAAAACGATCCGCCGTCAACAGAGAAGCACATAAAAGCAAAAATTTTGGTTAATATTCGTTTGAAATCAATTCAGAAGTCCGACAAAGGTTTGCAACAACTAAAACATAGAAAATATCTTCTAATTGAATATTTAGAGAGGTTTAAAATCAGTTTCAGGGCATTGTTTTAGCCGTAACAAACTTCAGTCATAGTGTCATTTTCATGGTGACAAATCATTAGATTATGGATTCAAAGGGATATTTCATAATAGGGAATGAGTAATCAGGAAGGTCATTACTTGACCTTGAAAACCTAAAGTTTACCTTTTTGCTACCTACCTTGGGGACCAACTTGTTTGAAACTTGGATTTTTGGCATTTTTCACCATGACCATGTTTCATGTGTTGTGCGTTTTGGATTTCGTGTCGTAAAGAATATATTGAAAATATATGATACATGATAAATTAACGTCCTCCCACATTTACTTCAAAAAAATTGGCTGGGCAAAAATTACATTCCTTGGGCAGGAAAAAAATCTGCACACTTGTTAATGTGAAGTATTGTAATGGTTCTCCTTTCTCTTTAACATAATTCTTAGGCACAAAGGTACATATGAGTATCAGCTTCCAGGTTTTTCATGAAGTAGACTTTATTGTTCGAACTAGCCTGCATTCTCGAGGGCTCGCAGGTGCTCTCAAAACGCACATTAAGCCTCTGGGGTCACTAGATTTGATCCTAAACCCTAGGTTGGGACTAGAGCTGTGTATCGGATTGGATTGACCAACAATTTTTGGATTCAGATTCAGTCGGATTAAATATTTTGTTCGGATTCGGATTTGGATTGGGTTTGAATCCGATCCAAGTCCAAAATTGCAAGACAAATTAAATGAATTCAGAACTTGTTTTGAGAATGATTACTTTCACAAGTCTCAAAATCTGAGAGAAAGCACAGATCATCAAATTTAAAATCTGTGAATGGATCTACTATCTTAAAAGCTATTAGAACTGTATGGCAATCCCTCACAAGTAAAGAAACCCAAAGGGTCAGAAAATAGGAAAAGAATCAAAGCATTTCCATTCCATACAGTCAATATTAGGAAAAATAAAATTAGGATATCTCAACAAATCAAGCCTTTTAAAGCACAACTTTTACACTATTTTGATAACAGAATCATTTTCAATAATACTACAATTGAGGCATATAATTAAGACAATTGTTACAAAAAATGACGCTATTACAACAGGAAGATTATATTTTGGCTGAGCCAATTCCACTTAATCTCATCATTTTAAAACGTTTAAGTGGCAAAAAGGCACATTGGGTTAAAGTTAAATGACCTCTTTTTCGTCAATTGGGTGAAAAAAACAGATTTGGGTCAGATTTTGAAAAATGTTTCATATTAAAGTCGGATTAAGGAAATACATCTTGGGTTCGGATTTAGATTCGGATCCGAAAAAAATTCGGATTTGTATTCAGATCGAGCAGAAAATTTTGGATTCGGATCCGGTCAGAATGGGAAAACAATTTCGGATTTGGATTAAAAAACATCACTTTGGATCGGATTTGGAGACCCTGTCGGATCCGATCAAGTACATTTTGTACCTTCTCTGAACACTACACGATCTCAACTTTTTTCACTTCTCCCAAGTCGAGAGCTCTTTCATCCCTTCAATGTTCCTGATAACCCATCTTTGGACTTGTTCGACCTTTCGCAAACCTGTTGAACTCATTGGAGCACAGATGGGTGAAGCATAATCAAGATGTGGCTGAACAATCTCTGCAAATTTATTGCATCTGCAAGCTTTGCAATTTTATCGGCAGTATTTGACATTTTGCTGCAATTTATCATGTGATTTCAGCCACTTCAGCTCAAAAATATTAATATTTCTACACGTTATGGTTATCTTCTGGTACTGGAGTAAAAAGCCCTTCTGAAGCCTCACTGGAAGACGTTTCAGTTTAGCGTTACCTCCTAATCAAGTGCTTGAACATGAAGATGGAGTTCATTGAGCACATTAAGCACACTCTCAGCGGGATTGCGTGTGATCACTCCTGATAACGCATAGCTCTACCAAACCTCGCTAGAAGACGTTCGTTCTTCAACCTACTTCAACCGAGCTTTCCTCTCCACTACTTAGGTACTCCATGCCGCCCTCCACTTGTTTTCCGCTTCCCTATAAATACTGATTCACACGTACAATGAACTAGCCTATTACCATCTACCGACTCGTCATGTTAGCGGATCAACAGGGTCCCCTACAAGTTTGTGACTTTTTTTAAAGAAAATTGGTCAATTTTGGGGAGAAAATTATGAGATTGAAGTTTTCCGCATTTGTTCTTGAAGTCTGTTTGACACGATAGTGCACAGTAGGTTGCAAATGCATTAAAACTTGCCCGCCTGCATATATATTCCATTCATCCATTTTCCACATCCATTGCACTTTTTGGAGATACACTATGTTAACACTCATTGTGTTTGTGCAACATACATCTTGTTAAAGATAATTAGACACATCTTAACATGTGTCCAGGGAGTATCAGTACCTGGCCGGGAGATGGATGAAAAATTTGGAAGAAATTGGCCTGCCACTCTTTTTAATAAACTTGAAAATAGTGAAATCTTAGCTCTAATATGTAATAAAACTTAACCTTAATAACAAATTTGTTGAGTAATAGTTCCATTGTTACAATATCAATGTGCTGTTGCTGAACTCAGATATCTTTTTTGTCAAGCAGGTACAAGATGCTGGGTTAGCTGATTGGTCTGAGGGGAAGGGTGAACAAAGCAAAAATCCTCTCCACAGGTACGTTCGTTTGTCAAAAAATCAGATGGCAGCTCTCTCGCTTGGCCTGACATCTGATGACGGGTGTCCTAATTGAGGGATATTTCCGCCTTGTCGTCACAACAAACATTATTTTTTACCTCACCCTTGGGAACGACGGCAGTGTTGGCAGCCCATTTAAGTTGTCCAAGAAGCAACTTATTCTGCAACTTAAATACTACTACAAGGAATCTCGAACTTGGCTAGCCAGGGATTAAAACAGGATTCGGGAGCAGATACTCAATCAATACAGGATCACAGCTAGCCTCTTGTTTCCAGGTATAGCAGGTTCAAATTATGGTGCTGAGGATAATGATTACAGAATTTTTCTTTTCATTGACTTTTGTTTGATTTGGAAGGTAGAAATAGTCTCTACAGCCCTCTAGTCAGTACCTGTGTTTTGACAAGTTTATTTGCAAATTTTGGTGCAAATTCAGGTCATTTTTTATGCAAATTTACTTTAAAAAAAAGACCACATATAAATAGATGCAAGTTTTGGTCGACCCTTGTTGTTATGGGGCTCAAATCGTAATTTTCATCAAGATGGCGGAAACACTTAACGGAAACGGAAACGGAAGGAGTCAGTCTCAGTTCAGGCGGACATCCAAAGATGTCGGGATTACCTCCATTGCGTTTTTGTTCAACTTGCCGGAAGAAACTTGTAGCTGATGGGAGCAAAAAGGTTGTGCCCAAACAATGGTTGAAGCAACTCTCAACTCAACGTTGACTTGAGTTCAATGTAGATCGGAAAGGCCTGCTGAAGATTCGAGAAAAAATGCATGCTGATTTTCAAAAAGCACTCAGTGCTTTTCTATAATGTGATAACATAGCTTATCTGGTTTGATGATCGAAGAAAACTCTTTCAAATACATGAAGCATTACTGAGCACATGAACAGAAACAGATGATGAACAAGATGAAGTTGCAACAATAGGCCCATTCTCATAAGAATGCTCCTCAAGGTTAAGAAAGATTATGTGCAACCTCTCATTTTCGTTTGTATTGCATGTATATTTTGAGCACCCATGCGGTTCTTTTTTAATGCATAAACTGGTCTGGTATCAAGTCTGCAATAGACCTAAGTGATTACAGCGCCGAAGGGCCAAACATGGAGCCATCAAGAAGTGATACCTAATTGCTATGCAGGTACATTTGAGTTGTTTGGGCACAACCTCCTTCTCTTCGATCGGAGTCAGTTATACGAAATGATCACCTCGGACCAGGTCAATTATCCTCGGAAAAAAGGGCTGTGGTAACTCTGAGGCATTATTAATTCTGAGTGACCCTCTTGCCTTTGTCCTTACCATCTACTGAATGCTTATTGAAGCTACCTAAGGCCGAAAACACTGCTTTTCTTGTTTCGAACCATTTTTTCCTTAGGATAAGCAAGGAAACTATTTGAATCCATAACTTCACAAGATCATAGTGGCTTCTGTAGTGGGTGCGGAACCCATTCAAAAATTATTTATGGTTCATGTTTGTTAAAGTTTTCAATCTTAAGGCGCCGTCTATAGACGAAATGTTACATGAAGATTCAACTGCATAACATAACTGACCACAATCTATATCCACAATCTAAATGCGTTTTGCATAGCTTGGTCTTTTTGAGAAGCACAACGTATCTTCTAGATTTGAACAATCCTACTTTCTCTGGAGACGAGGAAATGCCTTTGGGTCTGTAATTAACCGGAACACATTTTGTTCCCCAATGTCGTAATCCCCAGATATGAGTTGAAATTTCGGATGAAAGTCGATTCCAACGAAAATAGTATGATTATGAATACAAGCAAATGGCATGATCCTCACCAAAAAGTTGGCCAAGCTAAAATTTGAACTTTAGATTTGTATTGAAGAAAGCCCAAGTTTGAAGTGAATAACGTTCTAAATGCAGAGATTCATCATGATTTAGGCAATAACTTCGAGATCAACTTAATCGTCAACAATTCACTATTACCTTGAACCGGAAGTTTAGGAAGGAATCGGAAGATCGGCAACTAGTACGGTTTTGAATAGATAATTATTAATTTTGACTTTATTAAACACAAAAGACTTCTCATAATATTTCATGTTCAGTTTGTAACCTGAATTTTAACGAAAGGTAAAACTGATTTTGATTTCATGGTAATACCATCAGTTCACATCTTACGCATTTAAGACCGTCTTTTACCATAGGTGCCGTCCTTTAAACGGATTGAACATCAAACGAGCTTTCATTGGCTTTCTGGTTTTGGATAAAGATCTTCTCTGGAATAGATTTCCCCCCACTTTAGACCCCTTTGATGCTTCCTTGTTTGCACTTCTCGATCTCTTTCGGACCAATATGTCTGCCTTCGAAAGATCGACTTTTGCCTTGTTCTTGCTTAGGCTTGTTTTTTGCCATATGCCAAAGACACGTCTTTCTTGAGCGGTGTTCAAACAGAGATGGATCTCTCGATCTCTTCTCTTGCTCGTACTCCTCCTTTTGCTCTATCCATCCATCCATCCATCCATCTACGAGTATGGCTGGCTCTGAAATTGGACGTCTCTGTTCTCTTTGCTCGGTCCGTTTCATCGCCGTCTGTCTGTCCGTCCGTTTGCGTGTAGTTGGAATTGACTTCTGGGAACGTGGAGCGGCTCATTCGTGATCTCGATATTGAGAAGGCCAGATATGTGACTTGTTTCCGTTTGAATGTATTTGCCAGTAGCCCCCAGGGAACTGTCCTCAAGTGAGCCGTGGAATTGCAATTCTTCCCATCAAAGCCTCACTTTTGTTTAGCTTGTGGGTGTGTGGGTGAGTGAGTGGTGTTCATCTACAATTTCTTTTAAGGACATTGAGGAAGCTGGAATGAAAAAGGACATATCATCCAATAGAGTCAGCACTCTACATGTACTCTCAACAGGCTTTGATGAGAAAAAGTAATTAGCACTTGGAGGTAAGAAGAAAGAGTATCAGATGTTTGTTAGACGAGGCTTTTTGTCCTCATTTCTTTCCATTTAGCTTTATATGATTCATATGGTCTTATAGCTTTGTGTCTCTTTTGCTTTGTTGACTCAGAATGGTTAACATTGTCAGCTACAATTAGGGTTTTGGCAGGACTTCAAAATGGGTATTTGTACAAGTATCATGCTCATTTATGTTGAACAGAGTTTGTTTTTCTACAAGATGAAGTATTTCAGGTGAAGTTTATTGCCCGCTCCAGAAGTTGATGATTGAGACTTGCCATTAGCTGAAGTTTGCATTTGGAATTCAACAATTTAGAGAAAGAAAGCTTATTTCATAACGAGATTTTCCTAGCAAAAAGATGAACACCTGGGGACAATCTTTCTGTTGTTTGTATGGGTTTTAGTAAGACCAGGGATAAGGAAACACATGGATTCATTGGCTTTTTGCAAAATCACTGATCATTTCATTCTATCCAAGCCATTGGGTGTGTTATTCTTCAAAGCAATTGAATGGCTTTGATATTGAAAGGCAATTTCACATTGACCACAACCACTATTAATTGTTAAGCTAGACACACTCTTACCATATGGCGTGGTTTACATGTAAGTTCATGTAGCACATATTTAGACATCTCATCAAGGACAGTTTATCAGCTTAATTGATATTTGATTGAATCAAACATTAAAGGAGAAATACCCTTGGTATACTTCGAGTACTTCTCCTGAAAGATGGTTGTGTAGGCTAAAGGCAATAATTTTTTTATGCAAACAACTAAACTCGTCTAATCCAAAACCAAGAGTGTCACATTTCAGCTCATTTTTGAGTAAGGTTTTTTTTTTAAATTTGGTTTTTCACGCGCTTTTCTAACCGCTACAGGAAATGCAATCCCCAGTACTATTAAAAGAAAAGATTATAATTCGTCTAATTATTACCTTTCAATCTTGAAATGATATTTGGCCTACCAACGAATTTGAGTAGGCAGACCGAGCTAGTCCTTGAATGTAGGGTTGATCTGGAATGCTATCTAAAAATTTGTCCAAGTCTGAGTTGAAAGATGGTACCAGATCAATAAGGCCTACCTTTTCCCTACAAATATTAGAGGGAAGCAAATTAAACAATGGAGGAGCCCGAGAAAGAATTCTAACTCATTGCATGACCAAAAATCTTACCCCATATTATGCTACTTTGCAAACTTCTAAGGTATTTATTCCTTTGCATTGGGTAGAAAACCGAAAACATTTCATCTATAAGAAAAAAATAATAATCAATGATTTAGTTAAATGTTGTGCCATCTGAAAGCTGATAACACAGCAGCAAAAAACAGGTATTCAGGTATTGTTTTCTTGGACACTAGAAGACCATTTGTATGTCGAAAAAAAAATAAGAAAATATTTTGTTACCAATTCCCAATAGACCATCGCCAGTGCTGTTTGGTCAACCGAGTGGTCGCTCGTCCGACATCTTTTTAAGTCTAGATATCCATGGGCTAGCCAAGTCTTTTTGTGCACCACTGTTTACTGAGGCTAGAGGTGGTATACATTTTGATGGAGACTCTCAATTGAGCTGCAACTTAAAATGTACGATTATGCCGGCTTGATCTCAGTCTCATGTATAGAGGAACGGGCCCAGACTACAAAATGGAATTATTCAATTCCTTGAAGCAACAGCTGTTTGTTAAGGTCTCGACTTATTTCAAGGGTGTTCACTTGTCATTTTGGACTTATCGAAATTACAGATTCAGCCCATTTACCGGTGAAAGAAATCTATCATCCAACTTGATTACTCCTTAACATACATAAAAGGTTTCTTTATTGTACATACAAACATGACCTCTCAAAAGATTGAGCTGCACGCGCTTCAAAATTGCTTTATGTTTGGCTCGAGTCAAGAATGAGAGTTTTCCACCTTAGTGTTCCCATCTATAATCCAGTGGTTCAGGACTTTTTATGAGTCATAGTGAGCACACAAATGCCCAAAAATAAAATACAAAAATACGAAAAGTGGGCATCAATATGCATATTTTTTTCATAAAACGTATGTCTTGAGGCATAGTTGAAAGATACCGAACAGCATTTTAGTACCATGACAAAGACGTTAATTTTAATTTACGTTGTTTTTTCGAAATTGACACGCATTTTACAGTTATGCAGCCTCCATGGCTTGACGTTTTAACTTCATTCATAGGCAATTTGAGTAGCGTTTTCTGTATAAAACAAGCTTTCGAAATGATAAGCCTCCGTGCAAAAGGCTGAAATAAAGTTTGGCATGAAAGCTCAAATTTCAGGCCAGCCTTCAAAAACAGAGGAGGTAAAACCTGACGTTTTGACAGTTTAATCAGTTCAATTTTCTTAATTCTTCGTTTGCCATTCTTGACCTTGCCAGTATAACACATTTGAGGAAAATATATATAACCTAGGTTTGATATTTTCTCTGCCAGAGCAATATGAAAAAGTAGACATAAATTGATTACTGGAACGAAAAGAGCAAAAAAAGGTTGAAAACCATGGTTTAGTCAAGCGAGCTTTCCTTAACCTTTCAAAAGGTTGAATTTGCTCTCAAAATACAAAACGTTTGTTTCAGATAAGTTCTTATGAAATCTGCCTCATCTTAAAAGTCGTGATATTGTTATCTTTGGGTAGGTGTCTAGGAATGTACATAAATATTTCTAATTTTGTTTGACCTTTTCTTTAATTTCAGGTGAAACATGAACCAACCAAGTAATTGGAATGCTTAAGAACTAATTAAAACAAGGGGGGATTTCCACCGCACATCTTTTCTTAACTTCGCCATCATTATGTTCACTGAAAATAAAGGTCTCGAAATCCACGATTCCAAGGAAAATACAATGCTCATGTGAGCACATCGATATTGACGTTTTTGATCAATTCACGGATGAATTGTGGGAAGTGAGTGTGCATATCAATTGTCTAAAAACTTCTCGTGGACATCGGTTAGTACTAGAGGGCTAGTGACAAGCCCTCTAGTTAGTACTGATGGGATCAAATAAATAATCACGTCTAAGGGTAAACACTTATCGAATGCAAATTAAAAAGAGGAGAACAACAGTTCTCAATTGACAAATGTGAACACAATACCAAAAACGATAACTTCGATTGGGGCTTCTTTTTTGTCAAAAATGCAAAATCGTTGCTTCCGACGGAGAAGTGGAAGAACTTAAAGGCCCGAGGCCCATTCACCTTTCCTTGCGGAATAAAGTGCCCCAACAACCCTAAGATAGGAGCTACCTACAGAGGCCTAAACTATAACTCTACGAGAACGAAAGGCAGTCGTGCTGGGTAGCTGTGGGCAAACATAGGAAATGAGAAGAAATAAGTATCTTGGTTTTATTTCAAACGAAAAGGGCCCTTTCACAAGCTCCAAGGTCAATGCGTACACAACCCAAGGGAAACCACACTTCATATCTGGACCTTCTCTCTTCTGATGCTCTTCGTTTTTCTTACTTGTATAGAGCTTTTCAGCGTGTTGAATGGCGCCCTCTGCTTCGTCCATATGCGAACAAACAAACTTGAGGAGCTCAGAGAAAAGTCATATTATATTTCATATTTTTTACTGAATATTATATTTGAAAATCTCTGAAACGTTTTAAAAATTATTTCCGTTTTTTTGGGGCCAAAATCCCTTATTTCTATTAAACGTTTGAATCTGTGTTTTTTTCTAATTTGCAACGCTGATCTGAAAAAGGGTCCGACAGTGTTCTTAAATGTTTGCTTGTTTTGAAAATAATGCACGCCTTTTGCAAAAACACATTTAAAAAAAGCTTATTGCCATCTGTTGAGTAGAACCAGATATTTTTTTGTTCGATTCTACTTCGAAATTTAAATCAGACTTAAAGGAAAATAGGTTTTTGTTATAATGCATCTCAAACTCGAATATTGAAGATGACTTGCGTTGGTAATTGAATTACGAATAATTCTAAATTTGTACTGTGTCAAAATAAAGTTGTGAGTGCCAAATTCTGTTTCTCTGTGTGCTCTTCTTTGTTTGCGTAATCTAGGTGTGTGCTATTTTCATTGTCGGCGTGTTTTTCAAAATCCCTTTACGATTTTTTGTGTGCCTGTTTTTATGTCGCCCTTTTTAGCGACAATCGAAGGAGGAAAGATATTAAAAAAGAAGAATATCGAGGCCCGAGATTTTATTTTCTTCAAAAGCAATTTGAAGGTTTTTTTTTACTTTTCAAGAACTTTTCATGTAGCGCAATTTTGAGTCAAAATGCTTTTGGTTTCAATGAAATTATTTCGATTAAGGTGTCCCTGCAATAACATACGGGCAATGCAAGAGGATTGCAAAAAACACGTTTCAAAAGCGTCGTGAATGGTAGTATCTAACGAAGAGTCCCAATTGCGCCGTGAAAGCATTTTCATGTTCTCGAAGACTCAAACCAGTTAAAGAAAATTGTCCAATTTGTTGCCCTTCACCTCGACCAGATTGTGTAAAAGCTGCCGACATAAATTATCTCATCAACCATTGAGTCCAGAATTTTCAGCAAATGTTAGTTCTAAAAAGTCTGTTCAATGCTTGGCAATTATTATCCTTTTACTTACCCTCAAACCCATTCCACCTGTTAAACGTAAGTAGTGTACATACATACTTTCTCAATCTTATTGACGAGTGATTTAACCGGAGAAATGAAAACATGAAGTCCACAAAAATAGCCGAACGCAGTGAAGCTTAGGAACTATATCTCAAATTGGCATTTGCCAAGATGAAACAAGGTCGAGCAACTTACTTCAAGACTGATGGAGAACGTTTTGTATTCCGTGGTGGCTTTTTGGTAAAGGCTTTCATTTCTTATTGTACATACTGCTGGGGATAACACTGAAATTTTCTTTCTTCTCG
Source organism: Tigriopus californicus (assembly GCF_007210705.1). Lineage (NCBI taxonomy): Eukaryota > Metazoa > Arthropoda > Copepoda > Harpacticoida > Harpacticidae > Tigriopus > Tigriopus californicus. The sequence continues at coordinate 2,219,844 of NC_081450.1, read as the reverse complement.
AATCCCGAATTGAGGGGCTCCTTGCCACAACGCAATAAAGAAAGCATAATTGTGCTGATACTTTGTGTGTTCTCCAGATTTTCCTGCCCTTGTGCTGTTTGGAGCCATGATCCTGTTTTATTGCTCTTTTTATAGATAGATGTGGGTGTCACCAAGTGTCACTTGTACTTCATTGTTCAAAGTCAATACAATCTCGGCAATGACGACAAACGACCTCCTCTGTACATATGATCAATGATGACTCCTCTTCAACAAACGAATTACTTCACATCTGGTAGAATTTTTGATGGTTTGAAGCTCGAGAAATTCGTTTTGCTAAGTGTACCACTTTTGTTTTCTGTTTACTAAAACCTCCACCGCCTCAAGACAACGCTTACAATTTTCATGCTTGAATGCATTCAAAAAATGTCCAAGCTCCAGTAAATACTGTTGCCCAAAATAGAAATTTGTCGAAACAAAATCATAACCTTGCCACAAGAGAACCAAGTTGGACATGTTTGTTTTTTGTTTGGATATTCATGGGCACTTTGTAAAGAATAGAAAATACTTGTAATAAAGTATGACCACATTCTATTCTTGCTGCTTGACAAGCGTTTGCCACGAGAGCATTAAGGAAAATGATCTCAATAAGTTAAAATTGGGTGACCAACTTCTGCACAATGCACACTTTCACTCTTATCGCTCAAAGCACCAAAACAAAAGCAAAAGCTCATCTCCATATATATGTAACATTCTTTTTTACAGACAATTATGATGCTGGGATTTTCCACACTTCAAAGTGGATACAAAAGCCCCCTGAAACTGTACGTCTTCAAAAGCATTCATGAGCTTTGTCCCTACTCAGGTTTTGAAGACAATTGTAGCCACCGTTGAGGCTTGATGTTACTGATAGGGACCAAATAAATAATCACTGGAAGTTGCAACTAGGGCTGCCAATTTACATTTTCAATGCCATATGACAATACTGGGGGAATGTTGGAAACCCGTTAATTAGCCTCAAAAAGTAACCTTGATTTTCCTTTCGTCAGGGTTGCTGTTGCTCAGACTTAGCATTTTACGCGGCGATGTAGTCGCTGGGTGCTTCACTTTTCAAGTTTTTCGGCAACCTTGACTTTGAAAATCTATTTGATGTCATCACTACTTAATGTGCGTTTTCAGAGCACCTGCAAGACCTCGAGAATCCAAGTTAGCTCTTGGTAAACAATAGATACTTTGAGATTTTTCTTTTTGGTTGCTGGAAGGCCGCAAATTGTGTGCGATGAGGGTTGACTTTGAACACATTTATTAACGTGATTCTCAAAATGTATTTTGTAATTTCGAATTGAAGGAGACATTGGGTTGATGGCTTGTTTGACTACTTTGTTTGACACAAAGCAGCGCCATCCTGCCACCCTACTATCAAAATACATTTGTAATAATTCAAAACAATTCCTCACCTGGCATGGGAGAGTGTCGCTTCTCTTCCAAGAGCTTTATTTCGAACAAAAATAAATGCCCTGTCTTCTTTCTTGGACTGATTCCTTGTTCAATTTGCTACCTTCTAATATTTGGAGTAACCACAGAGATGTTGGTAGGTTAACAGGTTTTAAGTCAGATTCGAGGCAAGTTTCATTAAGTTAAGGCTTAGACGATACCCAGAATGAGGATTCGCTCAGCATTTTCGCCAGTGTATATTCATACTGGTTAACGTACAAGTGCTAAACTCCGAGGTAAGAGCCTTAAAAGCAGGTGTTTGGACCAATTCTTTGATTAGCATTCTGAACCAACTGAAATTATTTCTACACATATGTGCAAATTTTGCTTAGGAACCATGTTAGCCGAGTGGTCTTATGCACACGATAGAGGCAAGACATGATACCCGAGAGAGCGTGGGTTTGAATCCCGCCATCAGAGGCTAATCTATTCTAATCAACTCAAATACTTTGGTTTGTCGTTAACATTTTTCTGTATGTAGAAATGAATTGGTCATAATCGTTCATTTCGAAGGTATTGAAGATTAAATGCCCTTAAAGATCCGATTTAAAAAGAAACAGATCAAAAAAAACCCGCTCAAAATGCTTGCTTGCTCCTCTCCGTTCTCTGTTTTTAGTTGAAAATGCTTGACAAATTCTTTCTTAAGCATCTTTAGTTTTGAAAACCACGCACTTGTACCAACATACCTTTGTTTGATTTCTGCTCTTAAGCTGAATTCTAATGAACAGTTAATCGAAGTTTTTTGTTGATTTGCAAATCCAGTTAGAGAGCGAGCGACTGGTTTGGGTGAGTCTATCTTAAAGGTAATCCATCAATATCAAATAAGGAGCTGACTTAGCTTTCCTGTTGTGTTCACCTGAGAAGAAGCATATGGAACTGGTGCTTCAAAAAAGGAGAGCAAGAGCTACCCATAAGTTTTCGACCTCCTCGGTTCGATGAGCAGTGATTTGACTACTCATCGTTTTTGAAACGCTTCAGAAGTCTCAAAATAGGGTTGCCATGTTCAAAAGCGAAGCCTCTCTGATTATAGACGCCGAACATCGATTTTCCCATCTTCTTTTCATCTTTTCTCAAAGAAAGAACCACTCGCTGAGTGAACTAGCAGGTACAGAAAGGAGATTGGTTCAAAAGAATTATCCAAATTTTACGCCCAAAAACGCCCATTACCAGGTTATGAGGAATCAAAGGGCCAAACCAATCCATTTTTTTGAGAGTTGAAGCAGTCTTTGTTTCACTACACAAGAATCAAGGTTGATTTGAGGGTTTGCACTCTCACTGGATTCTGAATCCATAGCAAACAGCAATATGATTCAAAATAACAATTGACAGCCTTGTAAAAAAAACGATAACATAACTAAAAGGTATTAAAATTAGCCAAATTCAGTTATAGAAACATAAAATACTCAAACATATCCCGAGCTTTCAATTCGCCTAAAACAATTTTGATTTGGCTTTTTCATCTTATCAAGACATTATGTCTATTTATTTAATAATGACAAGCCTGATCTTAAAGAATCAACAAAGATGTGTGATCTTCAATATTGTATTGGTAAGGTTGATCAACGGGAACCATGCAGGTTCAAATTGTATATCTTGTGTTCTAGGGACCAGAAATAAAGCCATCATCAAGGACAGTTATCAAGTAGGGCTAGTAAGTTTTCAAACTTCAAACTCGACATTGGTGGCTTACCAACTACCTTTGCAGGCAGATTGATCTCATGATGATATTCCGGTACAAATATGTTCAGGATTTCCGATAAATTGCGAAATTCGTCTCCCATAAGATTCTTTCTTTGAGCAGGGATTACTGCTATGGGCAACTTGAATAGACAAGCCACTAACATGAACCACTGGAATATGGATGGGGAGCCTACAGCCAAGAATTAACCCTTCGGAAATGAGTGAACGCGTTGCATTTTTTTCAAATGAGACCATTCTCAGCTGAATGAAAAGAAGTATTTTAAATTTCAACGCAAACGAATGACTGAGTCAATGAGGACGTTTAGGCAAGCTCAGGCAGGTTTGTTTGTTTGCTGGTACCAATGTCAGTGATGTAAGTTTTGGGATTCAAGCACGTTTTTGAGAAGCTGACCCATGTTTCATTTTGCTACATGAGGAAAGGTCAGCTGTGTTAAACTTGTTAGAAACACCAACTTTGCATCACTGACATTGGCAGGCACGTTTGTTTATTGATACCAGAGCTTGACTAAATGTCGGAATAGCTAATATATTTGTGGTTTGTCCGCTTGACTCCTTCAAAGAACCAATTACATTCTGCGTCGCTTGAAATTCTCAACTCAGAGTTGGCAAAGCGATCAAACTAGAGGGCTTGTCAGAGAAGAGTCACTCCAACCAAGCCACTTGACACTTTGCTTTGAGCACATTTTGGTAGTTGGGCAGCAGGGTGTCGGACTGATCGACTTCTCTTGCGTTTCTCAGTTTCAACCAAAGCAGACAAATGAGCCATCAATTCATTGGCTCCCTGAATTGGCAACTTGATTTTGAGAATCACGTAACTAAATTTGTTCAAAGCCGATCCCCATCGCACACACCAGGCAGCCGCGAGGGAGCCAAAAAAACTCAGAAATCTCGTGAATGTCGTTTCTCTGACTAGCCCTCTAAATCAAACAGTCAAGAAAGCCACGAAAATATCAGCTAATTTCTTCCTTTACAGTTCAATGCCTGCTCTCTGAATTAGATGTATAGGTTTTTAATTTGACAATTGTAGATTAGAAGAGCGGGGCAGAGACGTGACATAGTGGGTAGAGTAGTTTCCTGGCATGAAACAGGCAACCAGTTCGATTTTCCTCCCTGACCAGAATCTGTGCAGTAGTTTTGTAGAAAAGAGTTTAATCGGTTGATACGAATTCAATATAAACTTTTAGCCAAGACCTTAGAAGCAACATTGAGAGTGAGTGGTTCCTTTTTGGGAGTTCCTCAAGATTCAGAATGTTTTTTTTTTCGCTCTTTCGATAGCGAATGTCTAATCACCTTTGTAAGGACCCAGGTACACACTATGTCAGAAATGAAGGGCCTATTTATTGTCTATGATTGTCTTAAAGTCGTTGTGGCGAAAGTAGAAAGTCATTGGTCTCCCTTGAGAGCTCGAGAAAAAAGTTTGAGCACGCTTTCGTTCCAACTCGAGAGACAAAAAGTGAGAATCTCGAAGAGCTTATGAAAGTTCTATATCTTCACCAGCTTCAAAATCGGATGGAGGAAGTTAGCAATCCACGACCATCCAGATGTTTTCCTGGTCTTGTGAGAGTAAAATAATACATTGCCGAGTAAATATCCCGGTTGCCCGATCCACTCAAAGCTCATTACTCTAATGGACTCACATTGCTTCAACACCTCTTCCTCCTACGATGATGTGTAACGTGTAATTGAATTGAGTTCTTCTGGCTACTTGTGCTTATTCCAAGTCTAAGTACGCGACGTTTTCACCTACCTTTGAAGTACACACGAGATAGGAGAATCCTATGTGAATGACCTACAATGGGAGGTTTGGGTTTGTAGAATTGGTTCTCCTAATCACTCAATTCAATTCCGATCCAATGAGGCTCTTGTCTTTTTAAGTTAAGCTGATTTGAGCATTTATGGATCCTCCGGGCCTCGGGTTGAAGCTCCAAAGCTCCCAAGAAACTTCGCCAATAGTGATGATTGAGTCTTAACTTGAGCGTGGGCTCAAAAAGTGAGGCTCAAAAGTTTTCCATTCCCACATTCTCTTGCAGGACTCCCCATGTACCTACAAGAATGACAAAAAGCCCAAAGGGACGAGGCATATTCTAAATTTGCAAGAGGTCAATCAAAGCAAGATTGGAACTTACAACCAACTTGTTCTGATTTCAATCAACGGAGATAAGAAATCCCGACCTTCACACAAAGAGAGGACAACTGCAAGATGGCGTCTTTCTTGGAATCGAGAAATGATTCGGAGGGTGATCCTTTGCCCGACTTTCAAGAGCGAAATGTCACTGGATCATGGCACGAAGAATCAGTCATGAGTGAACCAAACCCGAATCCCGATGACTTGAGTGGCATGACCATGGAGCTCTGGGTCAGAATCCTGTGGGACATGATGTTCATATCCATCATTTCAGTGGCCATTATCGGGAATCTAATCGTACTCTGGATCATCATCGGTAAGTTTGAAATGTTGGATCATTAAACAATAGTTCTTGTCAAACAAAAGAACTTGTTAGGAACAAGGGTGGAACAATTGGACCATTTCAATCAGAAGTGGAACAATTGTGAAGATATTGCTAGGATAAAAGTACGAACAAGAGGGATCTCATTATATTCTGTTATTGTAAAGAGTTTAAAGGTGTGTGCAAATTGGATTTAAGAAATAGATATTGATAGAGAAATAGACCCCAGTACGTGACTTTTTGCGATGTGATTTGAAATATCATTCAAGCTATGCCTTATCGAAAACGCTGTTTTTTTAAGATTGGTTGTTAGATTTGATTTTTATTATTGGAGTGTTATTTTGCAGGTTGTACTATCCAAATCAAATTGCGTTTGAAGGCTTATTAGTAGTGATCTTCAATAAAGCAAAATATGTGGACAATTTGCAAGTTTGGGGAAAAGATGTCAAATTCAAAGGAAAGTGCTAATAAAACTGATACAATTTATGATTTAAATGGGTTTTTTAACTATTGTTACTGAAGTTTTAGTCTGACCAAGGCCTTTTCATCCAAAGTAATGGATGGAACATTTGTTCTTTTATTTCGTTGCCTGTGAGGGGGTTTCTCTTGCTTAAGAGGAGATCGTTGAAGGTGCTCAATGCCCACTTGACATCCACAGATGTCATACGAGCACAACTGAGGCTGGCAATGATTTTGAGATCTCAAAGGCATTCTTCCTCCAACAGAGTAAGGCTTTCCCTGAACACCACGAAGCTGGCCTTGATCATGGCGAGGTCTTTGGAGATCTCTGAGTCCTCAAAGAGCTCCTTGAAAACTCCGATGGACTTGCCATCGTCAGGGAGATTCTAGAAAAAGGTCGTTCTCAATGGAGTAGGTGTGGAACCGCCTCAATCTCTTTTGAGTTAGGACTGAGTGAATAAACCCACTGCTGCAGTCAGGTTGTTGATGGTGCTAAACCCAGGCCAGGCTGTTTGAAGTCTCATCCATGGACAGGAACTAGGACTGGCCAATCAGCTTCCCTTTCATTTTGCCCCTCATGGTCTTTCTTTACTTCTCCAGAGTAGCTTTCAAGGTGATGGCCTTTTTGTATAGTTCCCCCAGAGGTTCTCCAGTTTCTTGTTCTTGATTTTACACAGGTGGAATGTTCGCCGAGACAAGGACTTCTAGAGACGTGGACTGCAAACGGAAGGATTTTTTAGCTCTTAAACTGTTCACTTAATTCCAAATAAGCGCTTGATACGACTACAAGATCTGGTTGAATGGATGAACTTGGCCCAATTTGAGCCCAAAACTATGCATAGGGAACTCAGGAAATAAGTCCAAAGTTATGTTGTAAACACTACATAAAATTCGAATTTTCGGCCTGCTCTTTGTCAGCCACATAAGTTTTTGACAACATAACTTTGAAACGAACCACTCTACAGGTAAATAAAATAAAGATGACTTGTCTTCAATTGAGATGGTCTGCGTTTCTTATTTTATTACTTTAATTCGAAAAATGGCTTAGAGTTGCTATGACTAAGAGGAAGCTCGTTCACAGTCCATATTTCTAGAAGTTCGTGGCCGAGACCAGACAGCTTTGTCAAGATCCTGGTCTAAAATTATGTCATTATTGTTGTTTAAGGGATTTATTGTGAGGAGTTGTTGTAAGACATTCATACAATGCAAATACGGTTAGATCACATCTCATTCATTTTAATATGAGCTCATGACTCGCTAATGATGGACTCCCTGAAACTCTCCGATGATCATAAATGCCGATAAGTACAAACCACATCGAAGGGCACAAGTAACAAAATATGAGAATGAATACAAAGGCTAGGTCTGTTGGCTGTCTTGTGATTTCTGATCAATCAACCTTGAACTGGTTTAAGGGCTTACGAGCAGTATGAGCTCCAAATTTTTCCAGCTTATCTTTTGATTGGTTATACACAGTGGCAGTCTACGATGAAGGAGATTTACTGACGGATTCGTGAGGTAGCCAAGTCGTTCCAAAAATATTCATGATATTAATGTATTAACTATAGTATAGCTATCCGTGCATGTCTCGACTGACGAGCCATTGAATAAGGACAATTGAGTTACATGAGAACCACGGTTAACATATCCTCGATTTGCATCCTCGTATAGTACAGATATCAATGCTATTCATTCATATCTATTGAAGTATCTTCAAGAGACATCAGGCTCAGACTTCGGGCACCTACCCACTTTCTCATTACAATTAAATCATTTTTAACTCCTCCATCAACGTACTATATGGTTTGTCTCACGTTTGATTCGGAAGCTTGGAGATTAGCTAATTAATCGAGAGATTTGGAGCCGTACAGGAGAATAAAACCAGACGTGTTCTAGAGCACGACTGCACATTGTGTAATTTAAAGGTTACATTTTCTGTTACGAACTAGTGTTTTATGAACCAAAAGCGACACTTGCGAGCCTTCAACGCAAACAACTTGGGATTGAGTCTAATATCAAGGCTCAACAGATGGATACTTTTTTAATATTGGCCTATGAATTTCAAGGGTATAATCAGTTTTCATTTTTTCTAATAAGTCATTCAATTCATTGACTAAATATTGGGGTTTATGCATTGTTAACAAGGGTAGAAGGCATTTTTGGCATACAACTAGATTAGTAAATTGCCTTGAAATACTATGCCAATTTCATATTCCAGTAATTGTTAAATTTAAGATCACATTTTTTTTTGGTTTGGTTTTTCACGGGCTTTTCTAACCGCTACAGAGAATGCTATCCCCAGTACCATTAAAAGAAAAGGTTATAATTCGTCTAACTATTACTTTTCAATTTTTATATGATATTTGGTCTACCAACGAATTTGAGTAGACAGACCGAGCTAGTCCTTGAATATTGGGTTGATCTGGAATGCTATCTAAAAATTTGTCCAAGTCTGACTTGAAAGATGCTACCGGATCAATAAGGCCTACGTATTCCCTACGAATATTAGAGGGAGGCAAATTGAACAATGAAGGAGCCCGGGAAAGAAGAGAGTTGGACTTCATTGTTTTAACTAGCCTGGATTCTCGAGGGCTAAAAGGTGCTCTCAAAACGCACATGAAGCCTCTACGGTCCCCACAATTGACCCTAAATCCTGGGTTGGGACAGAGCTCATGAATGCTTTTGAAAACGTACAATATCAGATACCTTTCGTACCTTCTTTGAATACTGTACAATCCCAACCTTTTTAACCTCTGCCAATATGAGAGCTCTCTCATGTCCTTAATGTTCCTAATACATCTTTGGACTTGTTGGACCTTTTTCAAACCTGCTGAACTCATTGGAGCCCAAATGGGTGAAGCGTATTCCAGATGTGTACCTAGGCCGATCTTGTTAGATCTTTTTTTCAAATTACTTCTCACTCCTAAAACATTCACTCGCTCTACGTAGTTCAACAAAGGATTGTGCCACTCGACCTATATCGCTCTCTCTTGACTTCGATTTGTAGCTCATCGTTGCATGCGAACCATCCCCAATACGTTCATCGCTAATATGAGCCTCTCTGATCTCCTGATGGCCACTTTCAACTGCATCTTCAATTACATCTTCATGCGAGACAATCGCTGGGACTTTGGAGCTGCTCACTGTACGATCAACAACTTCTTAGCCATCGTTACTGTCTCTGCTAGTGTCCTCAATCTGACTGCCATGTCGATTGACAGGTAAGAGCCATCATAATGTACCTAAACATATTTTCCCAAAGTCATGCTATTTCTCATCCCTAATAATTACCTACTCGAGGGAAGCCGTGAACAGGTCCCGCAGGAAACGGTTAATTAGCCGTGCCTTTATTCCCTAACCAGAGTATGGAATTTCAGAAATCGGATGCTACTTGCGGCCTCATTAGCGAGCATGGCGTTACTCGTTGGTGTTTTTTTTCTTTTAGAATGGGATGAAAGGCGGAAAGGCTTCTAAGGCCTCAAGTCAATTGGCCATGTTACGTAATAAAGGCTTTCAAGGTCTCCAAAATGAAACTTCAAACCTTTTGTGTGGCATATGACGTGCGTGATTGTTCCTAAACCACCTCAGTTTTGTTCATGTTTCAGATATAAGGCCATCGTATGGCCTTTGAAGGCTAGAAGCACCAAATATTGCGTGGGATCCTCGATTCTGGTCATGTGGGTTTCGAGCTTCATCCTGGCCTTGCCGGCCATCATCTTCTCGTCAAAGTAAGAGAAACACATCTGGAGTTCGTTTCATTGCCATCTGCCAAATTAGATAATGCGCCCTCTTGATGCGTTCCAAGACCTAAATGGTCCACATTTTCGTCATTGTGGTCCAATATGGAGGCAGTTTGGACAAACAGATGTATTGAAAATAGATATCAAGAGCAAATCTCGTAATGCCAAGAAATCTTGTTTTAGGGTGCTGATTTCGAAGAACCGATATGTTTGCGTGATGGTTTGGCCTGATGGCATGCCAGGAGATTCATACCAAGATCATATGTAAGTTGAGATTCTTTCTAATGAATTATTCATTCTAATCAATTGAGCAATGTCCTTTGGGAACTTGAGATTCGACGACTCATCGTCTGATTTGCTTGGTTTTCAATGAAGCTTTATTGCGCTTTTGCAAAAACGGTTGTTATTGTTTTTAAAAGATTGATTAACTTGTGCTTTGGTTTCCACTTTGTTGATGAGAGTAGCATTGTTCCCATGAACTCAAATTTTAACGAGGGAACGTTATGTTCAAATGTGTGTTGAGCAAATGTTTTAGCGCTCTCATGTTGGCTTTGCTGGGAAAGAATATGCATTCATCTTCTCTACGAATAGTTTAAAAAATGCAGATTGGTGCCAAAGATAAAAGTTAAATTTACAAAAAGTGGAAGGTTTCAAGTTCATTCCCATCCAAAAGTGTGGTCAAATGAGTAGTAATTGGCCCAAACAATAACAAAGCATAAATTTCATCGCTATGTCATAAGAGCGCTTGTCTTACATGGAAAGAAACAGACCTTTATTTATGTCTTACTTAATCCTAAACTAGTGATAAAGCGAGACCCTGCATTTTTTTGAAGCCCTGGTGTGACAGTAATTCCCCTATAATTTATTATCCATCGTGCATGTTGTGGTATTCTATGACTTCAATCGGGTTTTCCCTCTCCACATGCATTTCTGTGAAAAGCGATAGCTGAAACTAGGAAACCTAAATATACTACTTCTCGTTGCTCTTGACCCAATGTCACGCCCGTGTTACACATGTAAAACTGCATAAGCTTTGATTCAATTTTTGAATTCTCACATGTTTATTCGTAAGACATTTTCTTTATACTTAACCGTTACTGGGAAAAGAATCCCAAGTAATTCAAAATAATAAAGAATGGATACTAATTATGTAGATTTCGATTCACATAACATCTAATCCACCAACGAGTTAGAGTTGGAGGATTTGGCTAGTTATTGAGTGAAGCATTGATCCAGAATTCTGGTCAACATGATCAAAGCCCACATATAGTATTCCTCTGGAATATTTGAGGAAAGTAAATTGTGCAATGAACGTTCCTAAATGAGAGGATATTGATACAAAGAAATCATTGTAGTACAGGATGAAAGCCTATCTGTGTATTATTATACATATGTTCTCGTCAGTCATCAAATAGTTTTAGAGCGAAGGAGAAGATGATTGTGGAACACACAATATCTTGTTCTTAGGCGAACGCAAATACTAAAAGATATTTTCCTTATTAGGCGGTATTAAAAACCAGTTAATGAGACGCAAAAGAAGTATTTTAGGTGATCCCCTTTCATCATGTGTTAATATTTTTCTATTTCAGTTTTAATTCAAATTACAATTTTCGACTCATCACTAAACGAGAACAGCGACAACACATCTCGTAAGCTTGGCCGCAAAATAATGAGCTCTTTGAAAGCTTGTTTTCGAAACCGTATCATCAACGGACCAAAGGGAACAGATCCTACGTACATCGTAGGATTTCTTTTGTTTGTGTGACAGTTGTTGACCCAATAATTTACAGACTTATTTTGATGTTAAACTTTCACTAATCTTTGCAACTCTTGACAGACCACGTGGAGAAGTTTTCCAGATATTAAATATACTCTGTGAATTTTTCTTTCAGATACAATATATGCTTCTTGGCCCTCACTTACCTGTTGCCCATTTTGGTCATTGGGGTCTGTTCCACTCATATGAGCCTTATTTTGTGGTGGAGGCCTGTTGTTGGCGTGATCACACCACAAATAGAGCGAGCTCGGAGGAAGAAAATGAAGGTGAGCAAAACAAAATACTGGATTCATTTCCATTAGTAATAAGTTCGGAATAAAGAAGATGTATATGATACTAAATATAGCCATGGTTTATCATCTATTAACTGTTTGTTATGAAGACGAGATGAAAAATAGGGCAAGTGTTTTTATCTTCTTAAAAAGCAAAGAAAAGCTAGTGTTAGTTGAAAGATGCAAATAGTGTTGAAACGTGAAAACCACGTATTGTTTTCAAAGCTAACTTTACTTACTTCAAGCAACCCGCTGCATTCTTCTATCTCTTATCATTACAATATTAATGATGATTGTATCTAATTCCAAAAAAAAAATTGCCCCCATTTTTGTTGTGCTGATCTCTCAAGCAGGGATTCGCATAAATATGTTTTCTTTTTTACACTTATTGGTCTCTCTTAGCTTATCCTCTTCGCTTTACAAACTATTCTACGACCAAGCAACTTCTTGGGTCAGACAAACTTTCTGGATCCAACAAGAAGAAGTAGTTTCTTTTCCCAGAATTGCTAGGCCTCTCTGTGAGTGGAAACCATGAATAGCTTTGGCGCTTGTTGTCGGAAATGAGTTCCAATATGACAGGATTGTTTGCCTCCTATATAAGGGTGTGAAAGCAACGTTAATTCATTGTTTACATACATTCATGTTCCTTTTCTTCGCTTCCAGGTTGTGAAGATGTTAGTTGTACTTACCGTGATCTTTGGTCTCTCTTGGTTGCCCTATCATCTCTATTTCCTGTGTTTGTACTATAATCCCAGTTTGAGTAATATGACAGGGATTCAGCACATCTTTCTGGCCTTTTATTGGCTGGCAATGTCGCATGCAATCGTCAATCCTCTGGTTTACTACTACATGAACTCAACGTAAGTCTGGGATTTAGGGATATGCAATTGCTGTGTTGTTTTCAGCATTTCGTGGGAAAACACATTCAGCTTTTTTTTTATATACGTACACGTTCAGTAGAGTCATAGGCTAAGAGAAACAATTACCCTAGCCCAACGCACAATGTTGGATTGAACTTGTTTTTTTATGGTTTTACTTCCACACTTTTGGACCTCTACACCAATCTCATCCAGCCTAACAAAAGTTCTTGTTATATTTTCTGACCTTATTCCACAGATGATTACTATAAATGGCAGACGAATATGTACGTAATAATAATAATAATAATTTGTATTTGACATTTCTGAATCAAAATGACTAGAATGCCAATAATCATCATTGCAATTCCTTTGGTTTCAATCGTAACTAAAATGGCAATTACTTGGAAATCTGTTGCTCCATGTTAGTTCGCCCATCCTTTTAAGTAGAGTACAGACTTGACTAATTACAAAGAGGAGTACATATTAACACGAAAATATTTCTTGACGATCGACACCTGTAAATGCTGTCGATAAGCTTGGAGTGTGTCAGCACTTTTCCCACCCTTTGGAGGATTTCTGTAATGCTTTACCCACATGAGTATCAAGTTTCAAAGGAAAACACGTGATCCGATCTGTCAAAGCCGTCCAAGTTTCTGCAAGATTATTTTGATCCAGGACATTGAAGCTCCCTCGCGCTGGATTCGTGACAGCCTTCGTTGATCCCAAAGGCTTTCATCATCATCTAGGGCATCATTTGTCGGCCTCATATTGATTAAAGTGCAAGCCTGGGCCTTCGAATTCCATCTCATTGGTAACTGGCCAGTGAACTCTTGCGAAAATGCTGACTAAACATGATTTTTTCCTCCAATATAACAATGATTCCTACAATTTCCTCATATTCGATTTTCTCTCGTTGGATTAGCATTGGTCCAACCTTGCCAATAGCTTACCTTTATTTTTATGAATTGAAAATGATCAGGGCGAGTCAACAAGGAGAGCTTCGGAGCTTTCCATCAACCAACCACTTTCACTCAAGGTTACTTAGTCTATTTGACCATTACTTCTTCATGGTCAATCGTCATAGAACCTTCATGTCTTTGTACTTTCTTGACCAGAGGCTTCTTACCTGATCCATCCAACACTTAGCAGGCAAAAAGACCCTCAGAAAATTCAGGCATGTCTTGGGGATGAATCTATAATAAAATTTCACTCTTTGTAGTAACCATACCTATTCTTTAACAAGTCAATGGATTATTTTGGGTGTAGATGAACCGGTGGGCGGATATGGAGTTTGTTTGACAAGAGGGTGAATAATCGACTAAAATATCCTCACATCTTGTACAAATGTTTTCCTTTTTGATATAGGTTGATTAATCATTGCTTTTTATAAACCATTTTTTAAAAAAGTCGTTCAATTTTGACATGTCATCCTCTTGCTTTATTTTTTCGATGGTTTCTATTCACACATTTCGGCCTTGATGGTGCTTATTGATAAACAATTCACAATGTTTAACAGTATGATATACATAAGAAACAGTAAGGGGTGAACCAAGGGACACAGACAAACAAGAACTTATATTTCAGCCCTCGATTAAGCCTAAGAAACCCCTAAACATCCTCGCAAACTGAATAAAAACGTGAAGTCAAGATTGTTGAGTCTGAAGT
>NC_081450.1:2205330-2205414 GCF_007210705.1 Tigriopus californicus | reverse complement strand
CGCATTGGATGTTGCAAACTGCAAATTTTTGCCTTTCGTTCTCGTTTTGTTTCAACAGGGAATAGTAATCGCTGCAATGCATGA
>NC_081450.1:2196761-2205294 GCF_007210705.1 Tigriopus californicus | reverse complement strand
GCGCATTGGATGTTGCAAACTGCAAATTTTTGCCTTTCGTTCTCGTTTTGTTTCAACAGGGAATAGTAATCGCTGCAATGCATGAAGCGTTTGTCAATATTTTCAAGCCACTTTTGCATCATGATTTTTGATCCGCCGTTGGCCTGGAGTTGGTGGGTTCGAATATTAATTGTAATTAAGTATCTAATCTTCCTTTCAAATCGTTTCTTCCCTTGTAAAATGATCCCAAACTCTTTATACCCCCTCATGGGAGGTTTGGGTAGAAGTGACAAAAAAAAATAATCTCCCACAATCTCGCAAACAAATTGAAAAATAGATGTTGCGTGCTTGTCATTGTAACTTTATTACTTTTACGAGAGACTCCGGCCCCAAACAACTCTCTTTGAAAAGAAAGGCACTTCTTAGCATGAATAAGCGCAAAAAATGCCAACAAGGTCGATCGAATTCAAAAACCGTCTGTGCTGTAGATACAAGTTATTTTGTACTGAATAGCCTTCGAAATTCGTAAATCAATACTTGGATCATGAGTCAATGAACCCCTGCCAACATCACATACCATCACTCGAGCAAATGTTTTTATAGAACGAAATTTTAACCACAGTACTCGCTTGGATCTTGGAGCAATTGTCCAATTACTTATCTGGAGGCGTGTCTGGGCCTAACTTCGGCACGTTTCTTTTACAAATCTAAAATTTATCATTTAGCTTTACAGGCAGCTTTGAAATATTTTCAGATGTCCGACTAACATTAAAATAAGATTTTCAGTCACATCATCCCTAAATGGAGCCAAAATGGGGCAAACATCAAGGCTTGAAAATTCACATATTTTGCCACACTGAAATCGAAAAAACGTTTGGTTCCATCTACCGGTGGTAATCAAAAAAAAAATTGATTAAACATCACAATAGTACGGGGCAAATCTCGTCTGCTTGTTTAAAGTGCTTTAAATACTTTAAGCAGCCCTGCGTATCCAAAGTCAATATCCAATATGTTTGCTTTCAGATTCAGACATTACTACACCTACATCCTGACCTTCCGGTTTCTGCACCCACAACGGCCGTCAGCCACCACGGGTCTCCTTCTGGCCTCGACCATGTCGTTCCACATGACGACCAAAATTGTCAAAACCAACCCCAACGAGTTCCAACCACATGCAGTGGTTCCAGCCAAACAGGATGCTTCCACATCCACTCGACCCTGTTCATACAAAAGCCGACGCTCCCAAAAGCTCCCGTTGAGTCGTTAGGGACTTGACCGACCGACTTCCCGTTACTCAAAGCACGCTTCACTTTGCCTGAAAAGATTGATGGGCATTAAATTATCCCTCTCATTTGTCCACGCATTTGTTGTCTTATTAGTAGATATTCATTTTAGTCATGCTCTCTCGACAACTTGAAATTGGATAGGTGCATGCCAATTTTTGGGCGGTTGGCACTTTCGGCACATTCATTCAAATATTCAAATTGGGGAGTGAAACTCGAGTCGAAATTTCTAGATGGGTTTGCTAATAGAAGGAGATGAATGGAAAGACCTGCGGTCGCCGAGTTATCTATTGGAGCCTTTGTCCTCCTCCTTTTTTAAAGTTGACCTTTCAAGTCTTTTTGCCATTTTGGTCGCGGTCACACAACCTTTTTTAGCTCTAAAACTGATCTCATTCCTTTGCATCGGTTAAAAGCCCAAGAATCAAGAGCAAAAACAAACCGAAAGTAATTGGCTTTTCAAATTATAAAAATGACTTAAATAAGTCTCACCACTTTGGTCCAACAATCTAGGCTCACAAAAACAAAAAAAATAAGTCAACATTAAAATTGCTTGAATCGTTTTTAGATGTCTTCTTTGCTCAATATGCTTTCACTGGCTTTATACCTGAGACGACTGTTTTTTTTCTCAAAAAGTTCTTCTTCAAAAAGTTGGAGCGAATGGTTATTTCAATAACCATTTTTAAGATAACTTCTGGTTTTTGCGTCAAGTATAAGCAAAAGTGATCCATTATTAAAGTTCTTTTTCATTTTTTGGGACCGCCATGTGAACGCTAAAAAGACTGGTGTTCAATTGAGTTCTTTGAGTACTTGACTCTGGAAGATCTATGCTTGGTCATGACGTTTACGTTACTTGAACAAAAATGTCTTCTAATCTCAAGCTTTTTGGCTCAGAAAACGTTTTTTTGGGGGGAGGGGGGCATGTTTGCATGCACCGCATAGATATCCGAACTAATTCATCATTACGTTGTTCGTACTTTGTTCACACAGTAATTCTTTATTTGTCATAGATCCCTCTAATATTTGCCCATGATAGTCTGTATGGACTTGCAATTATTTGACATTTTTGGTAACTTTTTGGTTATTTAACAATATATATTGTGATGGGAAAATTCTACCCCCTCTCGCATTTCCAAATTTTTTTTTCCACACGAAAAGCAAAGGCTACAGTTTCCAAAAAGGATGAACAAGCGATGAAAGATACTAAACGGAGTTGAGCCTAGCGAAGGCACAATGACAATTGAATGAAACAGATAGAAGAGTAGACTCTATCAATGCATATTATATCAAAAGAGTATGAATAGAGCGCAATATAGTATCAACATAGACGCATAATTGGCTCATGGCATAGACTGGAACAAGTTTAGTGGAAACGAGATAAATTAAGAGGTAATGAACAGCCATTGCAAATGCAAGAAAGAAAGGGAATATTATGAAAATGTTGGTCACAGCTATGGAATGGAAAAAATCCGACTTTGATTACAGTGCACCTTCACGTTATGATATTTTAATGACAACGAGAATGAGATGCATACCCCCGATGCATTATGAAAATTGTAATGCTTGATTCCAGTGGTCTATGGCTTGATGTATACCACTCAACGCCCATGGACTACGGTACAAATTATCATTTATCCAATTTTCATCAACTTACTCTTTTACACCTTTTCACGAGGGGCATTTTATTGAGCCTGAAGTATTATATCTCAGGGCCTAGGGTCATGGACTACTACTTGCTGTAATCAAGTTAGAAATGGAAATAGTAACGCATCTTTGGGAAATCAACTTGCTCAACCTCGTTGAAAAGAGGTGTCCCCGGTAGAAAGGACCATATCCGAATGAAAGTAAACCATTTCGCAAAGGAAAAAAGACCTTCTCTCGGAACCGGAGGAAAATTGAACCATCATAGCTAAGCATTTGCAATGAATACCATGCCGAAAGTGGCGGCAGCTTCGTCCCCTGTATTCAGAGGGAAGCTAGTGTGCACTTCCCAAATTGACCATGGAACATCGATACGCATGATAATGAACCTGCCAATAAATGTAAAATATGGCCAAAAAAGAGCGTGAAGCTTTGGATCCAATACTACCACGTGCCTACCGCAAATGGACGTACGTATTCTCGCCGCTGCTTGGTCGCTCATTGATTGCCAGAGACTCTCTCTAATCTTCTTAGAAACCCTCCCACTTTTCCTACTCCTTCACACCCAAAGATTGTGGAGTCATCATTGATGAAACAAGTTTTTCGGTCCGTCCGTGTGACTGATGCTAGGAAGCTTTCTCCCCCCATATTGACCACAACATTCCCGTCTGATAAAACCCCGCATTCGTGAATGTCCCAGTGTTTCGTTGCAGCTAACTTAACTTAGCTTAACCGAACACCTCAAAGTTACATTTTAAATTTCTCTGGAGTGAAAATGAAGAGATCCTTGGTGTTCTTGTGCTTGGTATTTGGTTTAGTTTGGCAAAGTGGAGCCTGTCAAGGTGCCTCCAACTCTTCAAATGTCAGCTTGTCTTACCAGACTGATTACGCTTGGCTGGAACTCACTCGAAGTCTGCCAATAAAACTGACTCTCTTCAAAGTCGAGGTAATTGATATGAAATACCCACGCCTACATGTATGTTCCACTGGATTGAGTGCAGTGAGGCTTTATTAATCGTTTCTTTCAGGACAATGCTGCCCAAGTAGAGGTTGGAACGATTGATATTGCCACCAACGCCACGGATGTTCAAGGAGATATCTCGCAGCAATCCGAAACAGAGTCACTACATTCTTTGGACATCCACTTTGACCACCACCAATCCGGTATGAATTGAAAAGCGTAACTTAGAAGCCACCCGGGTTGATTTTGTTCCACTTCTTGCAGGGACTGGAGTCGACCTGGACAAATTGAAGATCCATTTGGAAATAACGAGTTTCAAGAACACTTCAAAATGGGAATTATCCAGTATGAACTTGGAATTCCAGGGAAAACGCACGTCCAATTGTTCATCGAGTTGTGATCTGAACTCCTCCAACGATATCATCGTGGCTCCAAAGCCGGGGTACACCTCTAATCCGGCAGACAAGATCTGCACAAAGGGATACACCATTTGTGCAGCCAAGACCTTGGCATGGACTTGCTATGACCAGACTCTTCAACCCCGGGTTTTGAATGAGACCCAATACGTCTTTGGGATTAGCATGTTTGGCATGAGATTGCAGCCCTTCTATGGCGTCAATGACACCGTCCAGAGGTTTGGATATCGTTGGGACTGTGATCCACTTATCAGTGTGGCCCTTTGGCAAGGACTCTTGGTATCCTTGTTCCTCATCATGGTCACGATTTGGGGGTTCTCTTTCCTGAACTCGGCCAAGACTCCTGCTAGATTTGATAACCCAAAGGACAAATCCATCTCGGTTCCTCAGACAGAATAGAATGAGAAGGGAAGCAGACCAGAATTTGTTCTCGAAAAAAGGACGGTCTTTGAAGCGTGGAATGTTGATTCTCTTTCAAGTATTTTCTTTCCATTCAAGACAGAAATTGACCGGTTCCACCCAGGACACTCTCTCTTGGAAAAACTGAATTATTCCCCTGTTTAAAGTCCACATTCAAGCTTGTTTACATTGGGGATCTAAGTGACCAAGAAACGCTTTTCACTGGCTGTTCCCTCCCCTCTCCTCCCTCCTCTTTTCATCCCAGTATCCATATGCACACATATCAAGTGATCGATACCCTCTTGGAACCATGGTGTGAACACTCTATAAAGACATTTATTCTTCTAGACCAAATATGATTGACAATGTATCATTTTAGTTATTTTTCAATTGTAGAATCTATTAGTATCATTATTATATATAATATGTAATCAAGATTAGAAGGTGCACAACAGTTCTATTATTTGTGATATGTTTTTAAGAGGGGGTGGAGAGGGGTGTTGAAATTGGGAGTTGGGTTGGCCATTGTAACCAAAGACCTGATCAGCACTGTTCATACTAACGCAGGGAAAATTATTGCACTATTTGTCGTTCTGAACCTTCTTTTGTCCTTTCATTCGTCTGAAACACAACAGAGCATTGCCACTCACTCACTTCTTACATATTTTCTGACCCCAGTCATGTTCCTTGGCCTTTGTCCACCTGGATTTGGGAATTTGCCTTGAACAGACAGCACATAGCACATTTCCGGTTCATGACAAGACAGAGGTGAGCAGAACTAGAACTTGGCCAGGGTGACCACTTTGTCTCTTTGGAACTCGTGGACGCAAGGTGACGTTGCGTTTGTTTCTTGCTACACATGACCGAAGACAGCGAAGACACACTAAATCGAATACGAGTACAATGTTGATTTGGGTCACTCTGTCTCGGCCTTTGAGAGGGTTCCAAAGTTTTGGTCATGAACTGCGAAAAGGTCATATAACATGTGGCATTATTGCCCTTTCTCCTCTATTTTATGTCCAGGAAAATAGGGCGCCATTTATGGCTGAGTAATGGCTCCATCCTAGAGGCACCGAGAGTGGAATGTGGCGAGAGAGGCGAACAAAGCAAATATCCAGAATCGGACTGCAAGAGAAATCGGAAGAACAAATCAGATTCACGTTAGATGAGTGAGAGATCATGGTTGTATGCGCGTGTACTTACCACCACCAGTGTCTAATCTTGAGCTGGCATTGGCGGACCTCCACCAATTGCCGGATCGGGCGGGTTGTTCCCGCGGCGCCACGGGGATTTTCTCCTGGAAGCTCTGCCAATAGACCGATCCAATGGATGACCTGCACTCCAATTTGAGTTCGCCCAAGTGATGGGGCTTGACTTTGAAAATCAATCCCAGGATGGAGGTCTCCAACCCATCGGGCTCCACGCGAGGCTGATACTCTCTGAGCTCGGCCTGCAACTGCAAATGAGAAGAGGAGGATTTCTTTCAATGGGGAAGTCGTAAATTTCCATCAATGTCCACTTACCATCTCTGAGGGCATTCTCCTGACCCCACTGTCAGTCTTCCAATATCCACCATCTCGATATCCACCACCACCACCACCACTACCACCACCATCACGCTGGTAGTTGGTTCTTTGGACTCCATGGTGATCACCGAATGTCTCAAAGATCGGAGTGACCTGAATGGTAAAATGGGCGACTGGCATTAACCTCTGAAGTGTGAAATTAATTCCCCCCTTCCTTTGGCCGGCTAACTCACCTCTTGATCATTCACTTTCCAAGTTAATGAAGCCGCCGGTTTTGACCTGTTTGGGTGGGGAGAGAACAGGGATTTTAAGCCCGACAAGAATTGACCTTTTGCTTAAGGAGAAGTAAAAGCGAAATAAAATATTCAAGGCGGCTGTGGATCATGCTGGATGGAGTAAGGGACCGGGTCCAATTTACAGCTCCATTGGGGGCCATGGCTCATACTAAATCGAGAGCTCCTAATACGCACAACGCTCGGCGGATGAATGAAATGTTGATCGATACAAATGTCGTAATGCCGCTCGAACTGATCTTTTCAGTGCCTCCAAATTGAAAGAGCAAGAGGCTTCAACCATAGAAAAAACTCATTGTGAAATTCCTCTCTTCCTTTTGAATATCAACTCATTCCCAGACAGATTTCTTGTGGAGCCATTGTAAATGTATGACATAATTACCCGTAAGAATAGCATGTGACGTTCACAACGTCGCCCACTTGATATTTAGGGCGTGCCCCGACAATTTCCGCCTTAGAAGGAATGACCACGACCACCATGTCCTGCTTTCCGGATTTGGTCCGAAAATTGGGAGCCTCGGCACTGACCTCACATTT
Organism: Tigriopus californicus; assembly: GCF_007210705.1. NCBI lineage: Eukaryota > Metazoa > Arthropoda > Copepoda > Harpacticoida > Harpacticidae > Tigriopus > Tigriopus californicus. The sequence goes on along the minus strand of NC_081450.1, from coordinate 2,198,262 downwards.
GTACGTGCCCGCAGAATCGAGAGTGAGGTTTCGAAGAACCACCTTTTCTCGACTGGATCGATGTCTCTGGAAAAGAGAAGGCAGGATGATGGTTGAGGGGTCAATTAGGTCGCTTTCTTCTGAAAGCTAAGAGCTTTGAGATGAGTTTTTTTTAAATCCAAAAATGTGCGTTCCAGGAACTTTTCCAAAGTAATCCGCTCGCTTCGTCCAACGCTCAAAGAGCATTTTAAATTGAGAGTCTGTTTTCACGCTTGCCTACTTTACTCGAATTGACCACTTTTCAAAACGAATCTATTCCTCGTTCATGGAGGAAAAGAGCCAATGTGGCTTGGCTAGCAAAGCCAGTCTAAAATTGGAGAGGTTAATTAGAGGGTCCAAATTGTAATAGGAAATCTTTCCATGAGGATCAAGAGTGGTTCAAGTTCGTTGTTCGCTGAATCCTCGAGAAAGAGAGCTTCCGGGTTTTCAGGGAGTTTAAATTTTGCATCGAGCAAGTTTCCACTCTTTTTCTTACTTGAACTTTCGGACAACTTTATCCTGCATGTTCAACGAGTAACCTCTTTAGAGTCATGAGGGGATCAAGAAACACTTCATATTGTGCACTCTGTACAAGAACCACTGTCAAGAAGAAGAGGAAAAAAAATACCGAGACACATAGATTACCCTAGCACTTGCTTCCCGGTGTCTATATCAAATCTAAATTTGGCCTAACTTTGCGGTTCGGCAGTGCATTTTTGTTCCCTCGTGAAATAGAACGGATGAGGGTGTGCTTGTTCACGTATTTTCTCTAATACCCTTAAGTTGCACAACCGTTGTTCGAGGAGTTGGAACAATTCGCGCAGTGGATATTTTAACAGAGGGTTTTACAAGTTTAATCCAATCAAAGGTTAGAGAGAAGCCAAAGATCAGTGCCATCAGGAGAGGACAGAGTCAAATTTGGTGGGGGATCATCGTTTCAATGAACTTCTTGTCGAACTTCCTCCAAATCCTTCCTCCCTAAGCGAGCGAGCCGAAAGCCATTCCCATAAAATGTGCGGGCAGGAAGTGCAAAAACTGGAATATTTTAAGCCAATGTCTATGCATCGATTTGTACTATTACCTGGATACTGATCACAAATGCATGCAGTCTTCGTGGCATTTCTCACAACGTGAATAGGAACGATCAATGTCAAGAAATGGCAAAAGAAAAGTCCGCCGCCGACTTGCAGAGGCTTCCTGGGAATTACACTCGACGGTACCACATTCGACATAGAGCATATACTTAATGTAAGTACAGAAGCATACATAGAAGGCACTTGAGCCAATTGAGTTCAACTGTACAGTCGACGTCGATAGAGTGGGGTCGAATATGTGCTTGACATTCTTGACATTGGCTGGAAATTGTGGCAGTTTTGGAACCCAAGTCAGGTCAAAGATGAGACGAGATAAAAACACAAACTTGGTCTGTCTCTTAAGACTGAAGGGGGGGGGTCAAAAGAGAGTTTTGATGTCCTCAAACTTT
>NC_081450.1:2167203-2196727 GCF_007210705.1 Tigriopus californicus | reverse complement strand
GGTCTTTCGCCATAAGGGCATTTCAGCTACACATGTAAGTAGGTTCCCATTTGGTAGCCTGAAGAATAGTCTTGTTCCAAAAGTAATTGACAGATTCAGTTTCGCATCGCACGGAATTGTTGCACTGTTTCAAAAATGTTATGGATGACGCACTTCTTTTGCTTAGGCGACAGTTTTCGAAAAGCCGGATTTTAAACTTTTTTACAAGTGTAAAAAAGGGTGCTGGAATAACAGATGGTGTGGAGTGAGCCCAGATCTTCTTGAGTGGGGATTTGGTGTCATTTGTATGAGACGGGGAGTCTCAGTCATGAGGTGAAATTGACATGAGAACGGCCGACAAGGATTGACGTTGGCCAAATTGGATATTATATCTGCTCCAGTAGCACTTCTTGCCGCCATTGACCATCCTTTCCTTCCCTCCAAGCCCGAAAACAAGTCTAACTTTGGCTATGTTTTCGCCCGACTTTCAAATCTCAGAGTTTCTTGCTTTCCTTGGAAAATTATCCACACGTGTTGAAGGTACTACATCATCGTATAATATGATAGTTTCGAGAGTAAAAAACACACTCAAAGACTACCTTCATACACATTGGAACAGGGGCAAATGTCGTGATAACCCCACATTTCCTGTTCTTCAGGCAGGCTGTTCCAACATTGAAGAGTGAGCACACATTAACGTTGGAACGCACCAACTCGATGGGTATATTTTGGTTTGTGTGTGTGTGTGTGTGTGAGTGTGTGGGGGGTAGCTCTTCCAAACTCATAATCGAGAGACAATCAATGGAACGAACAAGGGCTCGGGGGGGTGATTTAAATACATACATAATGGAAGCTTTTTTTCTACGAGAGACTGTTCCCTGGATTAGATATTCTATATGGTCTGTCCCTTACCCCGACTAGTCAGCTCAATGGATAAAGCAAAGATAACCAGGAACCACGTTAAACCTGTTCCCATGTCCCATATTCAGTCTATGCAGATATTTCTCTTTGCTTAGATTCTCCCGTGACATTTCAGTTTGTAAGGGAGTAAGGATCTTGGACCAAACACATGGAAATTTTGGCCTCATGGAAATCATCACGAAAAGTTCGAAAGTCAGACTTTGGCTGAGGCACTCCCATATTTTCACTTCAAAGTAGAAATGTCAGTGGTTTCTCAGGTTCGGAAGCCGAAATAGATCTCATCCTTTCAGTGTTCCCAAGGGTTGTTCCTATTCCGAGATCATCGACATATGATAGACAAGTGCATATTATCTCCTTAATACACTCCGAACACTGCCAAGAAAATCCGAGCCTACAATATCAAAATGTATGAAGCGTCTCGTTCCAAAAATAAGTCATCATTTCTTGAAGTGCATCTCGGAATTGGAACATTCCGAGGAGGAGTTGAAGTGGAACAAACGAGCCATGAGGATAATTTCAGGTTCACGAACCAAGTTGGGCAAAAAACTTGACAGCATCAATTTGGAAACGAGCCTTTTTGTGTGTGAAGTCCGTCTTTTGGGGTGTTCCATTTCCATGAAGGATTGACGGTGCATTACTCGTCCAAATGGAACAACGAGGCTCCCGTTAGGTTAGGTTTCCCTGGCTCATGGCTCTCCAGGAGTAAATGAAAGATCCTCTAAGGGTGAGAGATGAAAGAGCGAATAAAATCTTGTTCTTGGCCCGTTCCTTGTGGCCTCGGTTGGACCGTTGTTGCCCCGTAAAAGAATAATTGGTGCTCCAACGAGGTGTTTCCATCGGTGGAAAAAAGAACCGACGACGACCAGGGAACTGGCAAGTTGGAAGTTCGAGTGGATTCCCTCTTTCCCTCTTCTCACCCTCCTTCTCCACTCTGTGTGTTCCCAGGTCCGTCAGCTTTGCTCTAAACTCTCGGACTAATGGACAGACAATGTCCAAAGGGTTTGTCCACACCCAACCAGACAGCTTAGCCATGTCAGGTGCATTTACTCATTGAATACCTTTTGGAGCGATGCAATTGCTTCACCTTTTGGAACTATTCTTATCGAATCGGTTCTAATGTTAATCTACATTTTCCAAGGCTTGCGATACGATCCCTTCAAGACTGATTCTTTTTTCGGTTTCATTTCTAAAAGTCTGGTTGGGAAATTCCATGAGCATCTCTAAGTCGTGCTCATGGCACACAAACAAGTGACGAAGAAGATGAGAAGAAGACGATGGAACAGTCTGGTGAGGAAGTGGATGTGGAGGAGGAGAAAAGATCGACAACTTCATTGTGTTGCTTGATGCTTTATCAGAGGAACGTGGAAAGAAAATCGATGGATGGAGCATTCTCCAGCCCAACCGGAAGAGATAAATCCTGATCCAGGCTAGTCCTGTTTGGGCAACAGTCAAAATCCGTCGGATATACTTACGTCCACGTGGATGCCGTTGACATCGAACACTTGTAATTGGGGGTGCTCATTGGGCACAAATCTGTAGAATTCATGGTCATCCTTGTACCATTTTACGGAATAGAGGCTCTCTCCTTCCATGTCGAATTCGCATTTCAGCTCCGCATTGTCGGTCCCATTCGTCTGATGAGGTGGAACCGAGATCATATTAAGGGTTAGCGTCAGGGCACCTGGAACAATGAGACAGAAATCCCAGGTCGGTTAACATATTGCTAAATGGGTGCTTCGACTGTTTTAAAGACATTCGTTCCCCTTCGTTTCTTTCGTCGAGCGGCATTGGGAACAATTCTTGTGGTTCCAAACTTTGCGAGGCAAAGGGGCTCTCGAGCGAATTGGAGCAGATTCGTTGGTCCTAGAAAATCAGCCGTTTTCATTGGATGTTTGGGAACCCTGACTTGGAGTCTACTTTAGTAAAGATACTTGTCTATATACATATACAGTACTCTGAAGATAGTTGGATTGCCTTGAGCGAAAAGGAACGAAAGCTTATGAAGACCAAAAGGTCTGTCGTGCCAAGGGGTTTTGAGAGGGAAAAAATTCCTCCTTAGTCCTTCCCAGGCCACATAAAGACAATGGTAGGAGAAGCAGAAGAAGTCATGACAATCGAGCCCAGAGCAAACACGGATCCTGCATTTATGCAAGTCTCTATTGTGAACTTCCGGAGAACGAGCTGAGACTTCAAGGTTATTAAGTTTCGTTTAAGCGGGCCAAGAAAAGAGAAAAGGTCGGCAGGGTGTTCTAAAAGGGAGTCGCGGGGTTTTGGTGGTTCTCATATTTGATCCCTCATGTGTTGGTTGTTCTGTCCACGCAATCTTGGTGGCAATAAATCACCCTCTTGTTCTAAACCCTTCTTCGCAAATGGAGTGGCCTGTCACTTCGCCGTGAGAGGAAAAAAAAACTGGAGTCATGCCATCACGGCCAAAGATTCTATTTTCCAGCGAGCAACCGCCAAACAAACCGAATCTCCGAGGCAAAAACCGATCCATGCCCTTCAACTCCAAAGCCTTGCCAGACTGGCCTTTTTGCGACGAGAATGTGGGACGTGTTGGTGGGAGGTGGGTTCAAATGTGACAATTTGACAAACGCAACCAGAGGGGGTATCATGCAACACGGAAAAAACGAGTGCTTTAGCCTGTCAATCCATTGCGATCCAAGTCTATCTACTTCTGCATGGAACACACAAAAAAGATTGGTGAATGACCAAAAAAGACTATAATGCCTGAAATAGGAATTGGGATTCTCGGGTGTCAACATATTGTCTGTCAGTCCAGTTGAATTAATGTGAGCCATTTGTAGACGTTGAACATGAATGGTTTGTCTTGAAAACATTGGCAATGAGCGCTCAACGTTGGTTTGACATGCATTGAAGCACCCGCCGATCAAGTGCTACTGTACATAAGTGAGCTGAGGGTTTGCTTCATTGTTCCCCGTCTTACATCAGCCTTTTGTTGGTCCAATCTGGTGATATTATTGCCATAAATCAGATTGACCCACCCTATAATTTATGTCTCAATCTGGAGCCTCAGCTAATGATAATCATTTATCTCCTTTCTTCGTCTGACATCACTTCATTCCTCATATCTTCAATAAGGCAAAGAGGAAGGAACAAATTTTGGGAGCACGAGGTTCAATCGCAACACTAGAATGGTAGCTGTCCTGTTGTTGTTACATAGTTCGTCCCATTTATTGGAACTTTCAAGCGCATTTGTCCCATTGCAATTGCACCCCTATAAATACAGTAATTGGAGCACGTCCCCCTTGAATTGAATCGTTCCCCAACCCAGGGTACCACACTTCGAACGAGTCGTGGAACAAGGTGCGTTTGAATGTAGACAGCTTTATTGCAATTGTATGCGTGCAATAGGAGTGCTAACACCTTGCTACCTTTTTTAACGAGCCTCAGTGGCCTCAGTGGACGCCATTGCTTCGAAAGCCGAGACCTCAGCAGAGGCTCAATTAAAGTGTGTACCTCTCACCATTGCGATTGCAGGCAAATTTATGGCCCAGATGTTGTGTTTAAGATATAAGTAGAACTTGTCAATCATCTTATGAGCTTTTAATAGGGTTGACATTTGTAATTGATTTGCCATCTCCTTCTTTGCTTAAATTTCGATTTGTGCATTTTTTTTCACTCTTTAAATAAATGAATCTCAATGACGACGAATAAAAGTATTTCATTTTAATATCACCGGGATTAGCACTCCTTGTTGAGGCAAGAAAAGCCTATGAAACCAAAAAGTACGTTAAGACATTAGCACATTGAAATCTATTTATATTAACCTAGCAAGTGGTTCTATGGTAGATGTGTAACTGAAATTTGATATTTTGCAGCTTCAGATTGCATCAAAGTCAAATTTATTGTGGTGGCATTTTTGTAATATACCAAGTTTGTGAGTCGATATTTTTCGTGGGCTTTTTCTCCTGAAAATCGATAAGCAAAACTATTAAGCGTTCTTTTATGCCTAAACTCTTCTCGCATGGAAAATGGTTCTTTGTGACTTCTGAAAGATGGTTGTTACTATTCACAAGCAATTAATGCCACTTGTTAAAGAGGAAACCAGACAACGAGCATGGACGGGGCATAAATCATCCTCAAATTGTCAGAACGGAACACGTGCTTTGGTTGATTATGTTCCCATTGTAATCTTGGAAAAACAAATACCTCTCTCGCCATCAATACTTTCCACGCTTTAGGCGTTACCGTAATCATTCGTGAAACCAAATTCAAATTATTAAAGATACTCTACCCTCCCCATAAAAGAACGTTTCTCAATCCTGCTTGGCGGCAGCAGCCTCTCAAGCAATACTGGTAAGGTTTTGAGAAGGGTCGCTTTTATCGACATTGCTGTCAATAATTGCGAGGTAGAATACTGCAAGGTCTTCCCCACATGGACCCTACTATGCTATAGTACTATGCCGTATGTAGTATACTATGAATGAGCGAAGGAACCATACCAAAGAACGGGGAAGGAATGAAGCCATGAAAAGTGAGCAGTGAGGAGGAACGAACGATAATTTGAATATGAATTTCCCCTCGCTCCAGCTTCATGATGGAGGTCAGTAACGAGAGAGAACAAAAGGGGCCCGATTGGCTTGTTCCACTTGTTCCATAGATACCAAGGTGGGGTATGCACACTTGTTTAGCAATGCCTCAGTTGAATTGCATGAATTGACAGCAGGATGACAAAGTCACCTGGAAGACGCGGGCACGCGAGAGAGAAAAAGTTCCATGGTCCCTCGAGTGGAACCGGCCTTTGTTCCAAATCTCCAAGTCTCTGACGGTAGAAGTGAGGATGAGTGATGAGCAACTTGAAAGATGTGTTCCTAAATATCTATATAGATAGATGCAGGTTAATCGTTTAGGCCAATAGTTTGTTTTCCCACGTACTTTCGGCACTGCACGGCAGTCATAACTCATAGGAAATCAAGGTTATTTGAAGAATTCACTACGTATACTTATATAAACGTACAGCCATATATGATCAAAAAAGACGCTAGTGCCACCTCGTTTGGAAAAGGTCTAAGGCTCAAGAAGATCCATTTTGGGAGGAGGAGCAAATTCCTCTGGGAACAGGAGCCATCTTTGATGACTTTTTGACGTGTGCGTGGTCGACAAGTGCAGCCCTCTAGTAAGTGTGTAACCAGTACTTCGGGTACGTACTGGTGTACGTATCTAGAGGTTCGTAGCTATGGCAAGTATTGGGGAAGTTCCTCCCGATGAAGGTTCATTAGTCTGGTCTAGGGCATTTTTGCTAATTACCCCGCAAAAAAATCAATACCTTCCAATCCTTACTACCTTTGACTTCTTATGTTCCCTGGGATTGTGGGATCGGCAAACAAACAAGTTGAGTTTCGAATACTTTTGAGGACCACTCAAACACCGAGGCCACTCCTTCCCATTGAGATTTGTGATATCTCTCCTCAGAGGTAATTCAAACCATTGTTAAGGGACTGTCTCTCCCTCCTCCTCCTCCTCCTCCTCCTCCTTCTATTCTCTTTTGATGGGCGTTTGTCAATATCAGCACAATCGAACGACATTCTCGTATCGGGTCCGATCCTCCAACTTGAGTGGAACACGTTGCTGATGCATTCCAAGTTCCGTTCTGACCAGGATATGGTCTTCAAGAAGTCCTCGTGGAGAAGGAGAAAGGGAAAGAAAAAGGGCGACTTGAAAAGGAAAACTTGTTGAGGAACCATGAAGTGCTCCTTTGATCCATCTGTTCAGGGCAGTACTTGCTACAGTTAAGTCGGATAAAGATGCTGATGTTGTCCAAGCAAGTTGGTCGTTTTTCAAAGGCATCCATTCTCACGGGAACACGAAGAAAATGGCCTCGATTTGTTTGAGATTTACATACTACTTCTGACAGGGTAGCAGAGACTTTTTGTCTCCTTCGATTTTGAAAAAGCTTGCTCAAAAGATTTTCTGAAGGTATGCATGAGGAATGGATCAGTTGGAGCATGGGACATTGGGTACAATTCGAGACACTCTGGCGATTTTACTGATTTCCAAGGCGTTACGGCCCTAGTAGACATGGCATATCTTGATTGTGATTAGCACATTCCGCAAGACCTCTAATCAATCTCCATTTGAGGAATCAATTTTCTCGCTCACAAGCAGACCCACTTACATGTGGACAAGAGTTCGAGGGACCAAAGCCAAACCGGGAACTTGAGACCCATTTCGGGCTTATTATGTACAACCCTACGCTGTTCATATCTCGGAATCACAAGCGTGCTCAGTCCTTGGCCCGCCGACCAAAGGCAAAGGCCAAAGGCCAGAATTGTTCATACGTAGAGCCTTTTTAGCGTGTTCCTCTTTGGAATGGAACGCATTATGAGATGCGCTTTGATCCTGATGAACGTCAATAGGCTTTAACCTAGGGAAGATTTTTGGTATGAAATGGTTCAAGAATATGATTGATTAGACTACTTGAAGGTGCACTCAGATATGGTTGAGTATGTATGGTGGCAGGAAGGGGTCGTGAGGTTTGCTCCCTGCCTGAAATCATGAGATTGAGAACTGCATTCTGTTGTCTTGTGGTTAGGAGCCCGGCACGATATCTTCCACTTTGGAATTTATGGTTCTGAATATATAAAATGAGAACGACGATCCCGGCAAATAGAACATAATCAGTTAATGCCGTCCTAAGCTCAGGGTGAGATCCAAAACCACCTTCAAAGCCAATTAGGGAAATAATAGTTCTTCATCAAGCTGGCTTGTCTGTCTGGGTCTGTCGTTCAAAATGAAGGCGATTGAGCAATGAAAGCAATGAGCCTACGATTGAATTGAACCTTTCAAAGGAAACAAATATTGCCATATTTCCGATTAAATTATGCTTCGTAGCAAACATCTTTGAATATGAAACAACTGTCAATTTTCGCCATGTAAAAGCCTCAATAGTTCAAATTCAAAGCACTAGTCTACTTGTCATGATTGCCGGAGCAAAATAACTCCTATTGAAGCAGATATAGACCTTTTTCCCATTGAATCGAACATGTTTAGCGTCATAAATGGTTCAGTGATTTTTAGCAATTTTTAGGGTAGGAAATGGTTACATACAGAACCTTATTTTTAAGGAGGGTCTTGAGTTCTAATCAAGCTAGACCCTTCAGTTTGGTTAATGGGCTGGTTTCTCAAGAGGCATTGGTTTAAATTGATCCATAGGAACCAAGTGGTTTTGGTCCAAAGACGACAGAAGCCTTTTTGCAGTAGCGGGTTAATTCATAAACATGGACTTAAAACAGTCCCAAAATGTTGGTCGGTTTAAATTAGAGAAAAGAGGCTATCAAAAAAGGTTTCATTGCAAAAGATTGGGCGATTCCGATAGATTTGAAGAAGGCTGCTTTCAGTCGTCATGATAATAACACTAACAAAGTCACAACAAATCAAATGAGCAAAAAAGCACTTCATAAAAGTGTTATTGCTATAAAGCTGTTTTGTTTAGTCCTATAAATTCGGGCTGAAGTTTTCCATCATTTTAGGATACTTATCAACCATTTACCGTGAATTCAGTCCCCACCATTATCAAAAGAAACATTCAAAAATATCAATTTTCGTTCGCTTGATATGATTGATTAAACCCAAACTAATTAGAGTTGGCAGGTTTGACATGGCCCTGAATATTGAATTGGTCTGGAAATATATTGTTAATTGTCATGACTGACTTCATATGTAGATGTCCGCAGAGCCCGACAAAAGAAAGAAGGAGTTCAATGTCTATTATAACCGGGCTAGAGAGTGTTAGGGCGGCTTTACACCAAGTTGAAAAAACTGAGATTGAATCCGATTTGAGCATTGAAGTAGGACTGATGCTGGGGCGAGATTTTGGTATATGTGTCTTTTTGTTCGATTTAACTACAGTGAAAGACTCGAGTCCTTTACTGGATTCGCCCCAACACCAGTCCTACCTCAATCGTCAGACCGAATTCAATCTCGGGTTTCCATCCTAGTGTAAAGCCACCTTTATCAAACGGACGTTAATCATGATCAGATTACTCATATTGAGCGTCTTATTAAGGATTCATGAGGTTTTTTCCATGATAGTGTGAAATTATTCGCATTTTTGATGCATTCATTGTGGAAGTTTTATTTCTTATTCTAGAGAGTTTTCACGACGTCATGTCAAAATTCGCCATGTCATTAAAAGACGTAACTTAACAATGCATAAAATATCAAGGAAGGTTTGCGTTTTGCCGTTTCGACAAAGGTATAAGGAAGAATATTTTGGAGGACAATATTTCGACTTGACTTGAATATTTTGATTGGGGTTTGTACAAAATGACTATGAGGCGAGAGACCGATAATTAAAGCACATTACCAAGGTATTATGTTTGGACGAATCATCATGATACGATAATGGGCCGGACAATTTGAGTGTAGGAATAATTAACCTTGAAAGTTTATGGCCTCCCGTTTTCGTTTTGAACTTTGCAATGATTTACAACCTTTGCTTTAGGTCTTTCACTTTTCATCATAGCAAGATCGATCTTTGGCCGTCAGTCATACGGTAAAATATATCCAAAATATTTCAATCACAGACATTCCAATGTCCCGATTCTCCGATTAGTAAACAGCGATCAAAAATAATTGAAAAAAAACAAGAGACCAACAATTTCGATTTTTCGATTGTTTCGATTCCACGATATTCCTTGAGCAATTCAAGCAGATGTGTGGAACAAACTGGAAGAGACTTGTTTGTGAAAATCCAAGAGATGTTAACGGAATGTGTTTCTCTGACAAAACCAAACGGCGTGGGTCAATTGGAACAGGTCTACAAGATCAAAGAAACGCGTTCCCAACTCTCTCCAATGCTACAACAAAGAAGAAATTAAGCCTCTTGTCCCTTTGGTTCTACCATTTCTTGACCTTTTTGTCAGCACACAAACAGGAATACATAGGAAACGATCCCAAGTTGTGAACCCCTGAAACAACGGAAGATTGGATTTCACCTCGGGATATCTAAGAAAATTTTAGCTGGACGCAAAAAACTCTTGGAAAACCAATACCAATTCTCTCACTCCAATGGAAGTGCTCCCAGTGTTGGTGGGACTACCACGATACAACTCACCATTCGGAAGTCATGCTAAATATACGGTCTGTGTGGGTGTGCAGCTGTCACTTGGAAATTCAAGACTTTTAAATTGGTCTTCCAATACCACACCGAGACACCCTCAAAATTCAAGTTGTTCCATGACAATCTGGAACACCTTTTCTTGGTAGTTTCCCCTAAAATATTTGTTCTTACCAGGAATTTGCAAGGCAACGAGGACAAGGATGTTGAATAAGGCCACACCCTCCATTATCACGTGACCAGACCCTGACCAAAAGTAAAGAAGACGCACGCCAAACTGAAATCTGTCTAAACGGTCCAGTTTTAAGGGTTCACTTATTCCACCATGATATTGTGAGGTTTGCCACTCTAGGTAGTATCCTAACTGAAACTAACGAGGAATAAAGACGTTCGGCACAAGGGATCCATGTGACTTTTACTTTACTTCAACAGTCATGAGAAGCGAGTCATCAAGGAACAACCAGCCAACCATTTGGCTTGGCTCAAGGCCTCGCCTCGAGCGGTCGGCCTCCTTCCCCCCCATCACGCTCGGTCTTGGTTGCATTGAACGGTGAATGGCGGAGGAAAACACCAATGGAAAAGGCGATGACGAGGTAGGCGGAAATGAATCGCCCTAATGGAACCTCATGGCCTTCGAGGGCAACGAGAACCACGTTTCTCTCTCTCCGTCGTCAAGGATGATGATGATCCCATTCCCGATCATTTCCATGGCCTTCTCGGGCATGATTTTTGGGGATTGAGAGGCTTGATTTGATTGAGGTGTGATTGTAAAGTTTGCGGCCCTAGGACTCAACTTTCAGGATGAGGTGACAGGATGGGACGGGACAGAAGAAGAATATCAATGGATCACTCTTGGGTAAACGAAGTTACCGGCAATCAAAGACTTTCAGAGGCTATCCAAACTGACTTGTCAAATTTCAACGTTAAAGCGAGGAATTGCATGAAAATTTGGTCGGTTCAGCAAGATGATCAAACTTCAAGCTTTTTTATCACCATTGTTCACAAAATGAGCCTTTCGTGGGGGAAATTATGGAAAGGCATTGCGTTTTTTGCTATTCTAGTGGGAAGTTTTATAATATTTAACTATATTGATGAATCTAATTGATGCTGTGTACGCACTCGAGGTAATCCTTATATATCTGGTGTAAATTTAAATCGTTGACAATATTTCCAAATTCTCAAAATAAAAAACCCATATGTTCTCTTCTGGTACATGACATTAAGCTGGTTTGAGCAAGTTGTCCGAGCGTAAGTTTTGGTCTAGCACTAGAGCTAACTTTTGAGTGGGTCAAACTAGAGCCACTATAGAAGAAGAGTACGCGCATGAGATTTTTGGTCCCAAAACGTCGTTTCCTTTCTACTATGGTTTTTCAGTTCACCCCCAAGACGGCTTTTTCTATGTTATGTATTTACTTCATTGTTGTGACACGTAGCAAGAAAACGAATCCGGCGCATAAAAAAAATATACATATATCTTTAAGACCTTTCAAATGACAAATTAGTCGGGCCGGAAGGTTGACAATCCCTGATAATGCAACCCTGGTTCCGGCTGTTTTCGCAGGGATGCCAAAATGTGCGCCTAAAGCATCTGTCATAGCAAATGTCAAGACTTTGTTTCTAATGCTAGGATGCAGTAAGAAACTCATTGTTCCACTGAAATATTCTTAAGTACGTTTCGTTAAGTGAATGGAATGATCCGCATGACTAGTTTCATCGCCCCTTTCGGAGATAAATTGGACCATGTTTGGGATTCACTTTGGCAATCCCGAAGGCAAATCAAACGTTTCAAAGTTCAAAGCACATGATCCGGAAACGGCGATACAAAAAGGTGACTGATTATAGTTTTGTAAACTGTTTATAATGATGATGGTGAAAGACTTTGTACACAGTCGGAGCCTATTTCCATTACATTTGTGTCATCCTTTTTGTGGCTTACTTGTCTACATTTATTTATCAAACAAATGCTTCGAGTATTGATTCAAATGTGTAATCAAACTCGGCCGGATTTAACCTAATGGTCTGACGCAAAATGTAGGGATGTAGGACTGTAGACGCGTTGGGATTTACTAAAGAATTTTGTATCCGCCCACTCAGGAATGCAAAATTCGTATCGGTGAATGTTTTTGAATGCCAATATTCTGGTTATTTGATGTTTTTAACAACATTTTCAATTTTCACTCCACTCTCAATTCCATTAAACTTGACATTTTTAACCAAAGAAAGTGAATACGAATGAAATTACACTTACTTCTACCTTAAGTTGAAGCTTGGCAAATGGTAGTTTAACGAAATGTATGCATCACTTTTGCCAATCCAGGGCTAAGGTTGCATCAATAGTGAATCTCAACCTTCCAAATCGGCTGAATTATTATTTTTAGCATCGTAGAGACTATAGAATTAAAAGAATATTGCACCCGATTCATTTTCTTGCTGAGTTCAACAATAATGAAGTAAATACATAGCACAGAAAAAGCCACCTTGGGGGTGAGCTGAAGAACCATAGTACAATGGAAACGACGTTTTGGGACCAATAATCTCAAGCGCGTACTCTTCTATTGCCCCCTTACGCTGCCACGTTCTGCACTCCAAAGGTGATTTTCATCAAGATGGCGGAAGCACTCACCGGAAACGGAAGGAGCAAAACGGAAGGAGCAACTATCAATTCAGGCTGACATCCAGAGATGCCGGGGTTACCTAGATTGCGGACGCTGAATGTTGCTCACAAAATTCTTCCTGAATCTTTTATGGAGTTTTCGTGCAAAAATTTCCAAATGCTTCAATTCATTAATTGATCTCTACTTTCATGGGCTCCTTCATTGTTTAATTTGCTACCCTCTAACATTCATAGAGAATAGGTCATGTAGTGCAGCAACCCTGACATTGAGCATTTTGAGGAAGACAAACATTACAGCCAACTTGCATCGGGTATAACCTGAATTTGTCATTTAATTCAGTTTCCTGGCTTCTTGAAATGAACAGCATTTTGATATTGAACCAAGAGTTTAGCACAATGACAGAACCGCACCAAAAATGACATGTTTTTGAGTTTTGTAGCACAACTCACTCAATAGTTGAAAATTCAATTGGATTCCAGAGCAAGTGTTAGTGCAGGTTGGTTACAATTTTGTCTTAGTTCACCTTCCCTAAGAAGCTGAAAATCAGTGTTGCCGCACTACACCTTTCCTCAATTTCCTTTGCTTCACATGCCCTATAAGTAGGCATTGTTGATCCGGTATTTATAACAGAATTATAACCATTCATTTCAATAGTGCTGGGGAATGCATTCCTTGTAGTGGCTAGAAAAGCGGGTGAAAAAACGAACCCGAAAAAGATGTATTTTGAATACTGTCCACTGTTCAGTATCTTTCGAAATTTTTCATCAGACATTTGACCCTTTTAGGGTAACATATTGCGAAGCGATAACCCTTAAAATTATAACCAGGCATGTTTGCTCTTTTGAATGACCCATTGAGGCGGAAAATTCAAGTTTTCGGTGGTCGAAGAAATCACATTCATTACTCTGAGGTGTTACAATAACGGCACGGATTTTTTTCTACTTGGTCGTATTATAATTTGATTTAAGAGTAAATATTCGAGGTCGACAAAGTTAGATTATGCTCATATCCCACCATCTACAAATATTTGATTTTAGTTTGAGTACCTTTAAGATCTGGTTGGTTACTTGTTTTTTCCCTTTCATTCTAATCATGAACCCCTGGAATATGCACGGGGATGCTTGTGTTGAGAGCTGGCATCTCAGAATCGGGTAAGCACATTGCCTTCATCTTCCTATAAGACGGAAACCAGGTCTATATAAGTACATACTTCAATCGTCACCGCAATCCAAGGACTGGATCAAAAGTTACGCCCTCTCAACCACTGACCATTCTGGTGCAAATTTGAATCCTTAAAAGTATTTCCAAATTCTCAATAGGGCTTGTCAAGTGAACGCGTTCATGAACAACTGACGTTATTCCATGGAGTAAAATCAAAGACAACATGCCCAGCCAAACCGCACTGTGCATGCATTGCATTTTGACATTTATTTCATTTTACCGCTTGTCCAAGCAAATATCATTGTAGTATTGAGCCAATTTGATAATGCTTTCACCGAATTACCCAAAACATGTTCGCTTTGTTGTGTTTTGTAGCACAGCTCACTTATAATCACTTGGTTATTGAAAATTCAATGGGCGGATGGTGCGAGTTGGCTGTGATGTTTGTTATAGTTCTCTATCCCCAAAATGCCCAAAATCAGGATGCCGGACCAAATTTTTCCTTGAATTTCCTTCACTTGACATCCCCTAGATGTGACGCAATCCAAGGACTGAATCAAAAGTTATGCCCGCTCAAAGGTCACTTCATAACTCTTTAGAGAATGAATTGGGTTGCTCTTTTGTGGTAATTGTGTACGGGAAGAGGACTGAATCATTCATGCTGGGACTCTTTTGTATACTCCGGTCTGACAGGGCACAACTTTTGACCCAGTCGTCAGATTGAATTGAAATCTGAAATACTTAATTCGAATGGCATTAGGCCAATCCCACTTAAAGGAAAGGTGCAAGACCCTAGTTCCACTTCCATATTCCAGTGGTTCATGTTATGATTTACTACATAGACAGTTGATAGGCTGAGAGGCAAAAAACTAACGGCGCCTTTACTCTACGATGGAAAACCAGGATTGAGTCCGGTTTGATGGTGGGAATAGGACTAGTGCTGGGGCGAGTCCACACTCGAGTCCAGATTTGTGGGAACAATGCCATTGCTTGGTTTAAATTTCGCAATATGAGTCTTTTTGTTCGACTTGAGTACATTGAAAGACTCGAGTCTTCTGCCGGACTCGCCCCAGCTCTAGTCTTACTTCAATCATCAAACCGGATTCAATCCTGGTTTTCCATCGTGGAGTAAAGCCGCCCTAAATCTAGGAGGATATCTTGGTTCACGGGGCCTGTAACCAATGAAAACTAGTCATATTTATTTATCTTTCCGCTTATTAATTTATTGTGTGTCCCCTCAAATTGCTATATTTTTTATCTTTCTTTATTTCTTTTCAGTGTGCTGTTTTCATTTTATTCACTTATTTTACAGGAATGCCAGTAAAAGGAAATATTGGACAAATCTGCTGCGATCATTGATTATTATGTGTGAATACATATGCTGCTTAACATAGATAAGTATTAAACGTCCTTTTCCCAAAAAGTAGCAAGGAATTCAAACGAAACCTTCGTTCCACGTAGTTTCAATTTCCATCTTTATTGCTCCAATGTCCGTTGGGAATATTGTGCGTAGATAACAAAGTAGTTGATCCTGTATTGACGTGGCAAAATGAGCTGAACTAACTTTTAAACACCATCGTGGATTAGCTCTCAGTCTAACGAATGTCTCCCTAATACAAAGGTAATTTAAATCTTTGATGAACGCCACGTTAATGCTAGAGATCTGTCAAACAAGAGGTAAAGAAGATATGCCCCTGGCTAGAGATTACGTTATTCCATTCTTTGATCTTTATATTTGGTATTGGCAAAATTTGTTTTAGGCATATTCTTAGTTCTTATTTTTTCCGTGAAACCACCAAATTATGAGAAAAGCTCAAAATTGACTCGGTAGTCAGTTTACAATCTTTGATAGGCATGTTCCAATGGGTTCTGAATGAATACTATGCTTTCAAGTTGACATCTGTCTGAAAGTAAATCGCCGTCAAGGCACAAGGTTATGCCAAATCCTTACATACTTCAACTCAGAGCAAATAGCAACCAATTCAATATTGTTAGGACAGTTAATTTTTAAAGGTATCGTAGAGCGATTTACTTGAGGACTGATAGGGCATGACAATATCTGAGTGATTGTCATCAATTCAATTTTTGCTCAATATTTGTTTGTATCACACAGAAGACATACATTTTTTTTGTTCCACCTTAGTGGATCAACTCTTGATTGAGTGTCAAATCAAATAGGAGAAGCTCACGGGAGCTGGTTGTTTACCGCCCTGTCTCCTCTCTATAAGCCCCCTTTTAGACATGGTTGGTCAAGCGTAAAAATAACGAAATGTTTTAGAAAAACATTTGAATTTACAAGCACCCTCTACCATCTTATTGGTTACATATGAGTGAATCTTTTGCACTTCAGAATTTTTGAGCTTGTGTTATGCCCCATCAAAAACCCTGACACATTACTGAATTACCTAGAATGTCTTAAAAGGGGCGCAGGTGAACAAGCAGCTTCTATAAGCATACCGTTATATTTGGTCAAAAACACACCACGTGATTTACTGGATTCGAAAGTCCCGCGGAACATTATCCCAGATTATCACCAAACCCCTAGCACCATCTAAACGTGGTGCCGATCATAAACGAACTTATAGGTGCTTGATTTGATGTAGGTCATAACATGGGAGACTCCCAATCTCAATTGGTCCTTGATAGGCAGGATCCACGGGTTGCCTTCCAATTTGACGATGCTTTTATTTCCGTTTAGCTCCGGACAATCTGCAAACTCCGGTGGAAGAAACCGGAGTTTATTGCCTTGAAGATGAATTTCGAACAGAAACAGCAAATCCTTCAAGTCTTTGGACACGCGGGAGATCCGATTGTCTCGCAAAGCCAACGTTTGTAATCCCTGCATAGGAGAATTGGGATGTGGATTCTCATTTGTTCAGTTGATCGGCTCTTGTTACCTTCAAAGAGCTCACCTGTAGCTTGATAATGGATACTCCAAGGGTTTCAATCAAATTATTCGAGAGATACAGCCGCTCCAAAGATGGTAATGTGAAGAAAGTGGGCGGGAAGGAGTCGTCTCGGAATCGATTCAGGCTCAAATCCAAATGAACCAGATTCGTAAGATTGCCGAAAGTCGAAGGAAGGCCGTCCAATTTATTCATGCCCAGATTCAACCATTCGAGCGTGCTGAAACACAAGGACTTGATAACTTCTTGTTCAGAACTTAGGCAGAACACAAGGCTAGTCAGGATTAGTCACTCATGATCGTGGATACAACCTAGTTCAACTCGGTTGGAGTCGTTCTTGATGACAATTTGATCTCAATGATCTCTGGATTTGACCCGGCAGCACCAAAACTTTAGATATATATTGTTTATACAAGCACTTACAATCGTATGCCTAATGCTAGGCCCAAGCTGGAAAACCTTGTTTAAAGTGGATTCATTGAGGAGTCTCCAGTCCAAGATTCTCAGTAATCTGGTACCCCTTGGAGTCAAAAGCCAGTTTTCTTAACTTAATGGCCTCGTTCGTTGAAATTCAGTTGGCCAGAAAATCACGGGTTTGGATAGAATCAAGATTTCATTCCTGCTTAATTAATCTTGCTTGGGTCGAGGTTTTACAGACCTTTTTACGGGTTGGCAAAATGTGGATGGACCGGTATGAATTGATACAATTCATAATCTTGGTCATCGGTCTCTTTCTTTAGAGTTTAGTTAAGAGGAAAGTAATCTGGGATAAACCTATTCAACCTCAAGAGTTTGCTTCATATTGTTATAGTACATCACATCGATTGAAATTGACTCCTTGGTTTAGCCCGCGGTCAAGAATACATCAAACTCTCAAAGACAGATGTTGAATGGACTTACATACGAATGAATAGTACTCGTACTACCTTACGTTAACGTGCTTTTGAATGGTGTCGTCTTTGCCAAGATACATGCATCTAGGATGAGATTATGTATAGTGCTCTGGTTAGATGTAAGAGCTTACATGTAGTTGTACAAAGGAAAATGAATCTCCGAGCACTGATTTCTCTCATGACATCTTGGCCTTGCTCCAACTTTCAAAAACCTCGAGGATTTCACACGCATGAGTCGGAATCGAGGAAGGCCTGTAACTCGCCTGGGGTCAGATGTTGTACTCAATTGGGATACAGTACACATGCTCAGACTCAAGAGTGGGACAACAACAGATGATCTCATTGGCAAAGCAGTCATTCAAAATGTCTCGAGACGATGATTTCGGTCTTTTTTTGGGCGTCGTAAATGCCTTGAGGGAACAGGTTCAAGTTCGACTTTTTAATGATGCACGTGAATCTGAGATAAAGTGTTGCTCGAGTATCACCATCTCAAAACAATTGCATCAGAATTGGGATATAGTGGAACCTGTTTGGCACAGTTTTTCCAATTCCTTGTACTAAGCTTATTCTTGTTGAAGATCAATATGTGGAGAAGTGTGATGCATAGCTAAAAGTGGTTCTGATGTACATTTTACAGGCGCCACTGTGTCTGGACAACCCACCCATTTATCATGGTCACGTTTAGAATGATGTAGCAGTATAAGGCAAAGAAAATTCCTGACCATTCGCATTTATTAAAACGTGAGAGAGGGATTCTAAAGTACCAAAACCCCAATCTCTCAAAAAAGCGAGGCGGTCATTTTGTGTGATAGGGTCTTCGACAATTGATTATCGCCAATAATTCCGGTCATTTTGTGTGATAGGGTCTTCGACAATTGATTATCGCCAATAATTCAGCGGCAATTGACATTGTTCAATCATGCATCCACGGACTCCTTGAATAAGACCCTGAAGGTTAAATACTTGGGCGTAACTCAAAAGCGTTTGATTCGGGGACATAATTAAAGTTTTATATTTTTTTTTTTTTCTTTTTTTAACAGACTCAGGAGCAAATGGTGGCCTTAGCTTTTTGAAAGGGTGCTTTATGAGCAAGCATCGCTGTTAGGGCAAGCGTCGTTTGGTGATGGCAGTGAGCGTAGGGTTGTCAGAGATGAAGGGACCGTTGTATCCGGCTCTCTTGGGGCCTCAAGGTGTGATCAGTGTTCCAGAATTTTCGTTTTGCCGATTAGTTGTACTAGCTTTTTGATTTCTTGTATGGCACTGTGGTGAATGAATTGTATTACAACGTAGTTTCTTGAATGACGCTCCAACCTTGATTTGCAATTGACTTTAAAGACCAGGAAGTCTTCCAAACCGATTGAATTTATCAACTTATCAATACGCATAGCAAGCTTGTAAAAGTGCAGTGCATTTTTGAAGGTATATGAATCACTCATGCCAACTTTGAAACTTCTCCTCATGCTGACCTCTAAAGGGGAACTTTGACCTTGGCGCAAATTGCAACAACCAATGTAACGAACTGGCGAATACTTATCTTTTTAAGCGATTGAGATCTTTGGGAAGCGCGGTGAGTTCGTTATTGAACAGATTGAGATGTTTAAGATTGGCCAAGATCAGGAGACACTCTGGGAAATCCATAAGAGCATTATGACATAGGATCACTCGAGTCAAGCTCATCTTCATTAGGGATGGATCTAATTCGGTGATCCTTCGCTCAATCAAGGATAACTCACATCCATTGGGTTCTACCATGTTGAACTTGGAAGCTGATTGAAACCAAACAACAAGCAAAACACTTGGAACATGCACATACAAAGACAGGAAACTGCATACATGTTATCATCCAAACTCAGTATTCAGCCATTAATTTATGTCTAATCCGAAAAGCCCAAAGGCGAAGTGTTCTATTGAAGGAGTTATTACATTTTCCGATGTAACACCTTAAGAAGGACGAAGCATATTCATTCAACTGAAGGCCTTTTTAAAGAAACAATGATTGGACTTTTGGCGGGAAGTGGAAGCAACGCCTTTCTATGGAGACACGAGACAGAGAGTGTAGAGACTTGATCAAAATAAAATAAGTTGTATTCGATCTAGTATTCTATGTGTACAAAAAAAA
Source organism: Tigriopus californicus (assembly GCF_007210705.1). Taxonomy (NCBI): domain Eukaryota; kingdom Metazoa; phylum Arthropoda; class Copepoda; order Harpacticoida; family Harpacticidae; genus Tigriopus; species Tigriopus californicus. The sequence goes on along the minus strand of NC_081450.1, from coordinate 2,177,051 downwards.
AAATAAGTTGTATTCGATCTAGTATTCTATGTGTACAAAAAAAATACTTTGCATAACGAATGTAGATAATAGTAGTAGTAGACCCGGGGCTTTTAGAACAAGGCCACTGGCTCACGGTAAAATATGGCATCGAGAGATACGGTATTGAAATATGCGTACAAATGTATATGTATATGAATGTATCTCCGACTGATATCACATTTTGGGTCAATATGGTCTCCGCGACTTCATACATGACATTCAAGTCCGCTCAGGGCGCTGACTTGGTTCTCATCATTAGGGCTCTTCCTCTTTCGCTGGAATTCTTGGTAACCACCTCATCCAAAGAGGTTCAGCCATGAGTGTGTGTATTAGAAAATCATTCAATCTTCTTGTTTGTCTTCATTACGATTGTCGAGAGATTCATCGCCGGAGATCTCTGGTGATGCCTCAAAATCTTACATAGACGTCGGCATCCACGTGTTCATTCCCCGCAAATCGGACGCATTCGGTTTGCGGCCGAACGCGCTCGAAGTGCTGGACGAGCCCGAGAAGGCGCTTTGGTTTTGAAGACCGCCTCCAGACCGGCCCGAATCTGATGATTGAGATTGGAAGAACCAGCTCTTGATGTTGGAGGTGACACCGCTGGCATTGCCTTGGTTGAAAGATATGGGAGGGCCTCCCTTGCCGAAGACTTGCTTGGACATCTTGGGATCCGATTGGGACGAAATGGTGAGAGTACTCGCCAAATCGGAGATGGCTGAAGAGATTCGCGGTTCGCTCTCGGAAACGGATGCTTGCCAAGAAGGATAGCAAGAACGAAGGTTGGATGAGGAGCTTGGACACTCACGGGTTTGATTCGAGGATCTGGAATCGAGATTGGACGTGTTGGTCGAAGCTCGGGAGTCGGATACCCTACACTTTAATCGAAGCTTGTCTTGGCTGCTTGAGGTTGGTTGGACTTCAGCGGAAATCTCTGGATTCTGCACACGGTCCGCGATCATAGCAATGGGGGGGGGGGATAATTCGTTCGCCTTTCTTGCTTTAAGGATTGCTATTTACGGGGGCCTCTGACCTTCCTTCTACTGGAGGTGGGGGATTCACTTAGAAACTCTGTGGAAGATGCTCACTTGTATGTTAATGTATGCTCGTGGGTAGTGATCGTTGGCTCTCTTTGAGTGCTGATGTCTGGAGATGAGCAAGTAGCTACGTGTCTGAATTGGTGATGTGTCTTCTCTGAGTTCAGATTAGGATGTGATTGTGAGTAACAGCTCGGAGAAGATACTTAAATCCTAAGCGACGGCTGACGAAATTCTGCAATCCTCACTCCTGTACCGATTCGTACTGTGCTACTAGCCCACAACCCCTGCTAACAAACCTTGTACAGGCCACAGCAATGGAGGCCACGGCGTCTGTCTGTGTGAACGCTGAGAATCGTATGACTACAAGAGTAACAAGGCGACACCTTGCACCCGGATCGGACAAGCTCCCAACCCCAACCAGTTTGGGGATCTTTGCTCAGAACAGTACGCTTTGCAGCAAATCTGCTCTGATGCTCCTCCTCGCAACGCACTCTCGACTCGTTCTTTCCGAACATTCTCAGGTCTGCGATTTTGGATGGATCTCGGGCGTTGCCAACGCGCTTGTCAAAATCCTCAAAGGCGGGAAAAGTGACAGCTGACCACAAACACATGGTGCTGTCACGTGACAGCTTGTTTTAGGGAAAGTCTCCTCTGGAGCGCTGGGAGGGATTCGAACCCAGAACTGTGATAGAACAACATTCTTTGCGATCGAGCAAAGACTACGGAATAATTGTTCCTGGGGATTAGAATTTCCGTTCCTGGCTAGAACGCGGATGTACGGTACAGCAGGAGCAAAGACTACGGAATAATTGTTCCTGGGGATTAGAATTTCCGTTCCTGGCTAGAACGAGGCTCTGGAAGCATTGCTCGCGCGAATGCCTCTTTTGAGTTCTGTGTTTGGCCATCTAAGGTCCCAAGGAATAGTAGCAACACTGACGCTGAAATCGTCGCATTCTCTTGGCGCAAGGGAGTTCCCTAGGAAAGCGAAGTGACCAGATAGTTCCACAAAGTTCCACCAATCCATGTACTATGTCGTATTCTTAGTCGACTCCCAGAATCAAAGTCCATGATACGGCCCATGGTACTTTTGTGGGATGGTTTCGGGGAAACGTATGTCTTCAGCGACAGTTCCAATTCGCAAATGGTACGCGTAAAGTTCAGTTCTTGACTAGGTGTACTGCCATTATTGTGACAGTACCTAATGCCAAATGCTTGTTCACTTGGCTTGATTCCAAACTTGCAAACAAAGTACAAAGTAGTGCAAACTTTTTTCCCTCTTCACGCTTTGCGGACGACCGGAATTGTTCCCTGATACAAACGTTTTGAAGTACAAATCGTCGGACGGTCCAAACACCGGTTGGCTCGATCCACGTGAGAAATCCTTTGAATGTTACTTTTTGAACGCGCCAGAGGCGCTTAGATACCAAAATCAAGACCGGATTTCTGGTCCTTCGAGACTGGAAAGAACATCGGAAGATCGTTGGCGACAAACGTTTTTCCCATTCATTTGTGGGAGCGCCACCCATTTTGAGAGTGTAGTTTGTGTAAGTAAGAGCCCGTATGTTCGTATGGAATCGACGTTGAAGGTGCATGACGGAGTGGCTGGGCCAATTTTCCTGGAGATGTCTCTAGAATGGATAAGACTTTCCATTTCAGAGAACTTGAGGACTGTGAGTTTTGGAGCTTGAGAAACATCAGTTTGGGATGAAGTAGCTCAACATAAGGACAAATGATGGGCTATTAATAGCGAAAGCTTCTGTTCGAGCCCTGGTCACTTCGCTTCCAAGCTCATCGGCTCCTTCGTTTTCTGTCGTCGGGTATCCAGTTCAATCTAGTTTGATCCACTTTACTCACTGATAAATCTCTCCTGTGTCCAATATCTAACCCTTGTTGACTTCTCCCTGTTCAAATTACTACCCTTCTGTCGTCAACCGATCCAATCCACCCCTCAGCCAAAATCTTGTCTCTCCAAAGCTCCCGTCCAACCTGTTCAAAAATCATTAACAGTCATTCCGAACTTTCCCTGATGGGAGAACGAAATCGTCGAAATAGCATCTGGGCTCCCTTGGGATCATTGCGGACGTCTTTGCATATTATGTATGCATTAGCCTGGACTTGTTCGTCATGTTTGTACTCTATGGGGTCGCTAGTGTACGTATATCAAGTGTTAGTTAACAAACGAATGATCACTGATGGGGAGTCTCCTTGATTTCGACTGGATAACAATAGGGTCATTGGAGTACACACTTACACAAGACACGTGATTCTATTAGTGCACATGTACATACACACGTTTAGAGATCGGTCTCTAGTGACCAGGAGAGGCAAAAATTTGTCAGTGGAAGGGAGTTGAGCTTGGTTTTTTAATCGAACGGGACCTCGACTGCATGGTCGTCGTCGCTTCCTGGTCGTTTACGTGTCTCCTTCGGCTCCTCAAGGTGCTCACGATGTACAGTATATGAAGTGCTATTTCTGGCAAGATGACTTCACCCCGGCCAAGATGGCATCAGCCAAGTTTCAACAAAGAATATTGGTCATGATCATTGATACCGACCCAAAGTGGGTGAACTATTTTCAGTTACTTTGCTGAAAAGTTATTTTAAATGAGGGATGTATACCAAAGCTGGTTGATACGTACTACATTATGATTAGATTTGCAACTTGAATTAGGCGTCCTTGTCGGTGGTGCCAGACTTTTGACAGATGCCGGTAAAGGAGCAGATTCAGCGTCTAAATACAGCTTGGCAGACCAGGTGCGACGTTTAATCCAATTGGATCTAGAAACTACTTCTGGACCAGAAACTGGTCTTGCAAGCAGGACAGAAAAACAATCCTTTTAAAGGGATATGCTAAATGAAGCAAGGGTTTAAATAAGCCTTTTAGGAAAAGCCTCTCCGAGAGGAGTGGAGATGAAGATCCCACGGCCTCAGTAAAGCACCCAATTACCCTGGTAACGGTCCCCTTGGTCATCGTTGTGAAGCAAGAAAATGTTGTGTATCGAAACTGGCCGAACCGAACGAGTATGGAAGACAAGCCCCCAAAAACTGGTTTGCATTCGAGAGTTACTGGGCCAATCGTTCTGAGACGAGCCCCCAATCGTTTCCAGGCTCTATTGACCCCAAAACATTGAAATCAAGTGTATTTTGTTAAACTCCTGTATTGCAGACCGGTATATTTTGTAATTCACCAATGCGAACGTTCACCAAGTTCTCAGGCAGGTTTGAAATCAAAGGAAAACAAATTTGTAAATGCCAAGTTTCCTCAATCTAAAATCTTGGGATGCTTGTCTTTCACGACTTCAGTAGAGGAATGCCCACTAAGCATTCATTGGGATAAACACACAAGGGCCTTATGAACTTGCAATTTACCGTACAAATGGAAGAAGAGCTTCTTTTTGGATGCTATTGAGACATAGTGTGAAACCATGGTCTCATCTACGGAGACGGCATTGTGTGAATGGTGTCTGAATTGTTAAGTATATGCATACCCCGGGGGTGATTATGTTTTTTTTTCATCTGCCAGGACGCGTTTGAAATCGAAAAGAATCCAGTCTGAAAAGAAATGTTCCTTTTATGCTGACATTTTTAAGCCTGAAATGTATGGTAACCGACAGATTTTATTATTTTTTTGGCTTTTTTCCTCATTACATCAGACACTCCTCCAAATGTGCACTGCTTTGACTTTTGAATGATCGTTGAACAATTCACATGCTAATCGACTATCCTCTCGTCTGTAGTAAGCTTTGTGAAATCATTCGATCGACAAGTATATGTAGGTTCAGTAGCAACGATCTTTTGAACTTTGACCTTTAAATAAGTCAATGTTGAAGTTGGCCTGGTCAAAGTTGATGGAGCCCAGACAAAAAAAAACCGAGCAACCCAAGTGATTCGCACTATGATGTTATTTCCAACTTTTCTCCAATTGCCTTGGTTCGTTTTAAAAAGTGATTTGAGCGTTAAGCCCGAGGCTAACGCTGAACTCTTTTAGCAAATTTGAACTCGGCCAAAGAAGTTGGTTTCACACCAGTGTATTCATAGAATCCATAACACCTGTTTCGGTCGCAAATGCCAAACTTGAGCCAAAATATCGTTGCCAAGAAACAAGAGGATCTGTTCAGAACGACGTACTTTTTGATAAAAAAAGAGCAATTGGTTTACAAAGCAGAAGATCTGATTTATTCAAGTTCCCAATAGTGCTGCACATCAAAATGTCAATCTGACTTGAAGCATTTGGGTGTGGCTTATGAATTCAATTATTGGTTAAGTTGTCTTCTAGAAGTGAAGGGAAACGATCTCTTGACATCATCTTATATAGTACTGTATTGTATTGTATACTATAAACAACAAGCTTAGTCAACCTGCACTGTGCATATCTTTAATTCATCATTTTGTCCAATTCGCAAGTTCGCTGAAGCAAACAGTATTCTAATAATGAGCCAAGATGTAAATGCAGTGACAAAACCGCACCAAAACAAGACATTCTTTTTTTTGTTTGTTAGTAAGTTAGTTAGTTTGGTTAGTTGTTTCCTTGAATTTCCCATACTTCACATGGCTAATAGCGATTCCTTTGAACGAACTTACAATAGAAATATTCTAACTTGACCATTTGAAGCAATCTTAGATGTCTTAGCTACATTCGACGAATTCGTTTCATATGTAATTCGGCAACACTCCATTTCCGAAATTCGTCCAATCACATTGGCAGCCTTCTAAACCGATTTATATTATTAAAAATATGTCCGAACTTTTTTCTAAATATATGTACATGCGCCACATATTCAAAGATGAATAAATTTTCAATTAATGCTGTTCGAAGGCCGTGTGTTGTTGACCTTTGATTCGCAATTCGTCGTCGTCCTAACCGTATGATGGAAATTCAGCGTCGTAAGGTGCGTACTCCATTTGGAAACTCTGTTTGAAAAACATGTTTTTGATGAACTCCAGATCACTTGGGCAACTCCAAAACAATCTACGCATCAATGAACAAAAAACCGACCCAGTCCTAAGGATGACGTCATGTGCCAAGCCCCCAAAACCTTCCTTCTCTGCCTTTAAACGCTGTGCAACAGTTCAATGATTGAAAAGAAGAAAATAGCCATTGAGGATGTATTTCATTTTGCTTTGATGCCTTTTGTCACTTCATTTGTTTCCGATCATTCAAGAATCATGTTATCACGGAAAGGACGTCATCCAGGTCGATTCCTAAAAAGAATTTGGATTTACGTAAGCTCTTCCGATTATACGGGTGTGAACGATCATGTTCAGTTGACACGCACACCGTAATTAGAGATGCGTCGGAATTGTCACAATGATGACGCTTTCAAACCGATTAAACATACATTCATTGATAAGTTGAAGACAGAGATAATCATATTTCCGAAGATGTATAAGATGTGAAAAAGGTCTCCAATGCAGTATAATGATACATGTTTGGATTCAAGGTCAAAAGCGGGAGTATTTTGAATGCGCTTGTCCATGTCAAGCGCTCAAGGCATAGTACAAAGAAAATCAAAGAATAGTCATGATTTACAAAGAATTGCGTACAATTAACGCGCCAAAGGGAGGAGTGAACTTGGGTAAAGAATGAGTTTTTTTTGTATGCAGAATCTCTTTATCTTGACTGTACTGCTTTTCCCTATTCAAGGACAATTTTTTAGGTCTTTTGAACGTACAAGGACAATGTTTGCTGGTGGAGGCAGAAAATTAGACGTCGAAAAACATGAATCTAAATCATAGCGGTCGTAGAAATACATGAGCCCAAGAGTATATAGGATCTAAGTATGAAAAATAAAAACGATAAAGCGAGGGGAGAACATAACTTTACTTAAGGGTTTCAGCGAGTATACAGGGAGTTAAGTTTTTGTGAAAAAGGACAATTCATGCATTGTTTTATGTAGTTACAGGAGACGAAATAAACCAAATCAAATTTAAAATGATATCGATGAAGTCCAGCTAACATGCTTGTGAATACAAGTACCAAAATAATCTGCAAGAAAAGTTAGTTGACTTATCCGATCAAAAGCAAAATGTGATTCCCTATGAACATTTTTATTTCATGACAGATTACATCAAGCTTTTGACAACAAAATCAAAGTTTTTGGTTAAAAAATGACTCTTATGATCGAAGACAGTGTTTTAAATCCGACAAAAGCTTAAAATGCTATCAACCTCATTTAATATCAACTAAAAGATATTTTACCATTACGAACATTGAAAAAGAAGTGCAAGAAAAGTGAATTGTAAGCTTATGCTCCAAACACAAAATATCCAGCCTCTTTGCCCACTATATAAGAGTTCTTGTTTGAACACTCATTTTCACCAATACTCTTCTAACAGCAATGATTATCTTTGGACGTTTGGCAATATACATAATTGGCCAAACCACTGACATGCCAACAATAGGAGAATATTCTGCGGCTTTGACCAACGTTGGCATTGTTTGCAACTCTTCCAAGGTCCTCTCAGACCTCATCATAATAGGAATCGTAGACAAGAATAACATTGCCTTGCTCACCACTGAAAAGACCAGGTTCCAAAGTTTCTTCTTGACTTGCGATCCATTATTCTGCCGTTTTTGAAACACTTCGGAAATCAGGATTCGAATCGAAATGATCACGTGGAGGATTCCATAAGCGATCATGGTATAACGTGGAACCAACGCAGGAATTGGTTGGGGATTCAAGTTTTCCATCAGTTCCATTGGGTCCAAATGAGCGCAGGTACCATACAGTGCATTGGCTTGGATCCAGCCCATGTTGAAGAATGAGTAAGCTGTGATTTGGACGCTCAGGAAGGTGTTAAGGATCAGGAGGAAGCGGAGGAAGAAGACTTCATTGAGACATCCCACTGACTTAAACCAATACACGTATAGGTATCGCATAAGCGTGATCTCGTTCAGCGTCATCAAGGCTATGAAGAGTTGGAATTGTAGCAACAGAATTATGGCGATGCATATTTCTGCTCTGAAGGGAGAAAAGAGGTCCATGATTGGAGCTTGCCAACCCATCTGGATATTGATCAACAGGAATGATAAGCTCAGGCGTCCATAGAACATGTTGACCAAGGTTCCTTGAAATTTGTTCTCGTAGACTTCATACCATATGATGGCTAACAAGAGTAGATTTCCGATAATTTGAGTCAAAACTACACAGAAGATACTCAAACCTTGATGTTGAGTTCCAGAAGTGATGATATGATAAGCAATACTGGCCCTGGTTGCGTTCATGTCGAGAAGCCAACTGAGTGAGAGCAATGTTGAAGCAAAGAGCAAAAATAATGTACCTGAACTCAAAGAGATCATCAAATATTGAGAGAATATTCAATTGTGATAAGTCATAACAACCCCGAAAATATTTAGCCAAAAGCTTCGGGTGTTCATCAAATTGGAGAAGTGCTTGAGAAATAACTTATAAGTCTTTTGCTCTTGCAACGATTCATTGAAACAAAGCCGATGGACGAAAAAATTTGAAAGCCAGTTGTAGGCTCGAGTCGCCATAAAATGGCTCGAGCTTCGGAGCAACTCGAATCTTACGAGTCATCTTTATGGCTCTGCGCTGCCCTTATCTGCGCTGCTAAAATTGGTTCATTTTCCGTGGGCTCCTTTCAGTTAGTTGTAGTTATTGCTGGGGCAAGTCCGACAAAAGTCGGACTCGTGCGAGTCCTGTGATTTTCTGACTTTCGCTGGACTTGAGTATTTTGCTGGATCCAAGTGACATGAAAAAGGCTCATCTTGTTTTTACCATGCCATGCAAGGCAAATGAAATCATGATTCAGAGGCTGCTTTCTAACAGGGACAATTCATGACGGAATAAAGTCCGTTTGTTGACGAAATTTGACAAAAAGCTGTATTGTGTTTTTTGACAAATGCGGCATCAAGTACTTCCAAAAAGACTCGAGCCCGGCCAATTTCTCCCAAATTAAGTGAAAGACTCGAGTACACCCGGACTCACCCCAGCACTAGTTGTAATTCAATTCCTTTCCACTATCAGCTCATAGGTTAAGGTGTAACAAACTCTCAAAAATAACGAGGTCGAAGAATCAAGCATTGGTTTTGGATCAAACCAGACCCAAATTATTGGGGTTTAATTTTCATACCGTCAAAAAACACTCATAACAATTGAAATATTCAAGTGCACCGCTCTGAGTTCAAGCCTTTTGTTGGTTAAGTATTAAACTAGAATTGTGTGGTTGCTGGGAAACTTTGGGCGGATTTGCCTTCACTTTCACTTTGAAACGCTCGCCATGTACAACAATTTTAGAGCTCCAACTTTACTAGAAATGAAGTTGAACTTCTGTTTATGCTAATAAGTTAACACATGTCTTGATTAGGTTACTTGTTATTGAAATGTTTGAAATACTAGCGTTAACTTTTAATATCCAGGGCATTAGTCGTTCCTCAACAAAAGGAACGAATTACAGTTACAGTTACATTAGGCAAAAATAGTAATTCGTTACACAACCATTACTCGAAAAAAAATGTAATGGCGTTACTCGTTATCATTTGCTTTTACTAAAATTTTTGATGACCAATATTTTATGGTTTACCTCATCCAGGCCATTCTTGATCTTCAAAAGAAAAGGAGTTTTTGAACTCAAGCAGTCTTAATGCGTAACATTTGAAGATTTCTGGTCAAAAGTTTTCAATAATGAGCCTTGGCATTTAATCTTGAAATAATTGTTCAAAATGTATTGCATCATAATACTTTGAGGAGTCAAGATTGGGACCCTGGATGGGATAATGATTGTTAAAGGTTTGAAACAATGTCGCAAAATTCATGATGGAAAACAG
>NC_081450.1:2164022-2165306 GCF_007210705.1 Tigriopus californicus | reverse complement strand
GACAGGAAAAACGGCATCTTTCCTGGCCGAATGTGACAAGGTCGATGCAGCTATGCGCGAGATCAGAAACGTGGTGAAATCCAATGACTATCCTGTACAGGAGGAGACCATGTTTATGGAATCCTTTAAAGAACCCTTCGCCGATCTCGTCAATACCCCACCCTTTCTCAATCCAATCTCATTTCTAAGATTGGACCGCAAGAGGGTTCACGAACCACAAAACCGTTCTTACTTTCCGTCAAAAACTATCAGGCCCAACCATGGCATTTCATAGTCTTAAGTTCGGGGCGCACTTTGGCCAGGAGCTTTTTTTTTTTTATTGTTTTATTTGATATCTCATTGTGTCATTTAATTTCACCTATGTTAATGTAATTAAAAACCTTTTGTTCATTTGAAGAGTGCCTCTGCAGCTAAGTATCATCACGGAGAAACTAACTCACGATGGCAAGGAAAATTATTCAGTTCCTTAACCGTTGTTACATAAGTACTTTAAGATAATGTCAAAGAAAAAATGATTTTGAACCGGATCTGGTTTTTTTCTCAATATTAAATTGAGCAGGATCGGCACACAAGTTATGTTATCTAAAATTCATAGGTCAGCAAACTTATTACGCACCCCACTACGAGACCAAGGTAAACAAGGAAGTTAAAATTTTCATACTTTAAAAACATTTAACTGCATTAAAATGTCTTTAAAGCTTCATCGAAGGCAAAATTATCGGAAGTGACAATTTGAATAATCACGGAACCTTTCACAATCAAAGGCGTTCCGAAAACAGCTTAGATTTGCTGTGAGGAAAGGGAAGGAGCCAATGGGCTAAGGAAGAGGCTCTTTGAAAAGTCTTGCCCGCGTCGCTTCTTTAAGAAGAAGCCGCCAAATAACATTGGTTCTCCTTTCAAATTCATGATGCTGTATATTTTGCAAATTTTCGCCAAATAAATATAACAAATTTAAATACAAATCAGTTAGGTAGAATTGACATTGTATTTCTTTAATAAAGTGATTATATAACCACAACTTTTTAATTTTTCACAACATATCTCATCAGGAGTCAAATCTCTATTTCTAGAATGGATGTGATAACATGCATAAAGTCCACATAATTTACTATTTACATTTTGATGTTGTCTTGTACTGCACCAAGCTATTCTTTTCTCTAATTTTTTAGAGGGGGTAAACCAAAAGCATCATAATATTTATTTTGAAAAAAAAACCCACCCAGTGTGTTCCAGGATATTCAATTTCATCTAAACTTAACACAAAACACCCTGTATTAAGAAGCT
>NC_081450.1:2162561-2163971 GCF_007210705.1 Tigriopus californicus | reverse complement strand
GGTCTGGCTAAGTTCAAGTTCAAAGATGAACATTGGCCGTTGATTATCGAAAGGTTAGGGAAGCTTGACCTCATTTCAATGCTGAAGAAGGAATCATCCATTGATGTAGCCTTAGACAAAATGATTCTAGTTTTTGAGGACGTCTGTTCCACTCTAGCAATCTCTGAATGTGTTCTAAAGGGCGAGGCACAGTCTAAAATCCTAAGTATATAAAGAATTTGTTCAAAAGGAGCTGCAAACTACCAAAGGCTCCAGAACAATTTGAATCCAGCAATTGTGGCTTGCCTTCAAAGAAAATTGGAGCTGATCCAAGGTAGAATTAAGGCCTACATTGAGACTGATCAGATGAAAAAAGGAAAGTACAGTAGTTCAAGGGGTGAGGTCAAATCCAAAAGCATTTTTCTCTTATGCAAACTCTAAGATACATATGAAACACCCAAAAACAGTCCATTGCTCTATTGAAGAGTTTGATGAGATTGGCAAGGCGAGTCAAATTGAGCACTTTGATGATCTTGTTGTCACAGATCAAGATGCTTTACAGGGTTTCAGAAACTTGAGGCTTTCGAGCTCTCCTGGCCCTGATTTTCAAATGGGGAGATAAGTTGCTCCCCAGTAGCAATAGGCCGATTTCTCTCACTTCAAATATGTATTGCAAAGGTGTTTGAGAAGATCATAAAATTTGAACTTGTAGAGTTTCTTCAAGTCCATGATGTCGATCCTCCTAGTCAGCAAAGGTTCCGAGCACATTTTAACACGATTGTCCAACTGATTGAGCATTTAGAGCAGGTCACTGAGTAAATAGAGAGACACGAGTCAGTTGATGTTGTCTATCTTGATTTTGCCAAAGCCTTTTGTTGAATAGACGTCATGACATTGGGATCCAAAGCAAGGTTCTCAATTGGATGAGAAGCTTCATTCATGAAAGAAAGCAAATTGTTAAGGTCGGGGTATCCCTTAGTGACATGCATGATGTCAAGTCAGGTGTTCACCAGGGCTCCATGTTATGGCCCCTCCTTTTTATGGTATCTGTTGCCGCACTTCAAAAGCTTAGTATTACTGTCAGTTTCTCTTCTTATGCTGATGCATAAATCACTGAAAATTATGGATGTACCTCAATGACCAAGGCTGAGGCATCAAGGCATCAGGGCTGAACCAATAGTCTTGTCATGATGCAGGTTCGTCCTGTACATAGCGTTCTTGATGCTCAAGAAAACGCAATTTTCAACACATGCTTGGCAGCCCTGATATCTTGACAGCAAATCCGACGAAAGTTTCTACAGAAAGCCTCAATGTACTTGAGGCTGAATTGGCTTTTTGTTATGACTAGTCTTGGTCGAGGTACGTTCATAATTTCAGTGGTCTAAGGCTGACGACCCAAAGTTAGTGTGTTGTAGGAATGGTCAAAATTCC
>NC_081450.1:2162392-2162525 GCF_007210705.1 Tigriopus californicus | reverse complement strand
ATGAGATTGGCAAGGCGAGTCAAATTGAGCACTTTGATGATCTTGTTGTCACAGATCAAGATGCTTTACAGGGTTTCAGAAACTTGAGGCTTTCGAGCTCTCCTGGCCCTGATTTTCAAATGGGGAGATAAGT
>NC_081450.1:2162154-2162351 GCF_007210705.1 Tigriopus californicus | reverse complement strand
TCTGTACGTCTTCAAAAGCATCGATGAACTTTGTCCGAACCCAGGAATTTGGATCAATTTTAGCGACTGTAGAGGCCTAATGTGCGTTTTGAGAGGACCTTCAAGCCCGAGAGAATCCAGGCTAGTAAGAACAATGAAGTCCAACTCTCTTTTTCTCGGGCTCCTTCATTGTTCATTATGCCGACCTCAAGCATACG
>NC_081450.1:2157529-2162118 GCF_007210705.1 Tigriopus californicus | reverse complement strand
GCTCTCGTATTGGGAGGGGTTAGAAAGGTTGGGACTGTACAGTGTTCACAGAAGGTACGAAAGATATCTTATTTTGTACGTCTTCAAAAGCATCGATGAACTTTGTCCGAACCCAGGAATTTGGATCAATTTTAGCGACTGTAGAGGCCTAATGTGCGTTTTGAGAGGACCTTCAAGCCCGAGAGAATCCAGGCTAGTAAGAACAATGAAGTCCAACTCTCTTTTTCTCGGGCTCCTTCATTGTTCATTATGCCGCCCTCAAGCATACAACAGGAGTATGTATGAGTTGATCCAGTAGCATCCTTTAAAATCAGGCTTAGACAATTTTTTGATCAAAATTCCTGATCAACCTTACATTCAAAGGCTAACCAGATCCGCCGACTCTTATTCGTTGGTGGATCAATTATTATATTAATGTAAAAATAATTAAGATTGATACCTTTTCAAACATAAAATAGCACAACCTAATATTTTATCATGCCAAATTTACTTCTGTTATCGGAATGGTGCAAGAATTGTGAAGTGATGGGCTTTTCCCAAATAATGACTTTATAGACTGCAACTGCCTTAATCTCTTTCTTCTCTTATGAAATTTTGAGGTTCTTCATCTGTGTGAGACTGCCTCAATTGTTAAGATTAGTTTCAAAATAGCGGTTTTTTTCTCATTTTATTCGTGGTTTTTTGTTCGTAACATCAATGTCCCTGAGAGTTCTGAAAGAAGCCGTTTTTAAATAATCTTGCATGCACATTTAGTTTATCCTGAAATTGCGGATTATGTATGTTCAGATCTGAACACAAGCCCACTTTTTCCTTTCCCAATCCGAATCCAATGCTCAGCTCTATCCCGGATATTAACTCAAATCCAAAAATAACAGTGCAAGCTGTAATTTGGTTGGTTTTCAGACCTTCCCCCTTCAATGGACAATTGATACATCCCTTAGGTAAATTAGCCACGTTGTTCAAAGCAATTCTTTATGTTCTTTTTGCTTTGAGGCTACAATGGATATCAAAGAGTGCAGGGGTGTGAAATCAAGCTCTCCATTAAAAACTGGAACATCTTGACTCAAGACTTATCAAAATAAAGAAGCGACCCGAAATGGCAAGAAATCGCACACTAAGCTTTCAAGCATGTTGGAAGAATTCCTTGCACCTCGAAAGGAATCAAAAGAAATCTCATAAACATAAACAAAGACGAAAGCAATGCAATGCCTTCAAGAATTGAAACTGCTTGCCGAGGACATTGGTGAGGAAAAGACCAAAATTGCGATGTCGGTTGTGGTTCGCCTTTTGAAGACGTCTTTGGTTAGGTAGAAGCAATTTGAAGAGGCGTCCGAGAGGATCGACTCATTGGAAAAACAACAAGAGGTAGGAAAGGCAAAGAACAGAAATAGTGATCAGTGGCCTTATATCGGGGGATTAAAAAAAAAGAGTTATCCGAAGTTACGAAAAATATGTATTAGATTTGAAAGTCCAATCTCATGATGACTGTAAAACACAATATCAAAGATTACACTTTTAGTGTGTTTTCAAGTGACAATATACAGCATTTTGAGCTATTGTGACACCGTGCAACAAAAGGGAAAATTATCATTTTTTATTTTTGTGTTATTGAATACAGATATTAATTCTTTGGAAAATTGAATTAATATGTAAACGGGGCATTTTGGGGCTTAAAGCGATGAAATTTCGACAATTAAATTAAGTAAGTAAAATAAACTAAGTAGTAATGAAATAGATGATATCGTAATCAAAAATCTAGTGCTAATTAAGTGTGCTCCCACTTTGCAGTAGATAGATTTTTAAACTTTTCAGTTTTCATAATGTTTTTTACATGTGGGCTAGAATACTATAAAGCAAAACATACGGTGCTGAGCTAATGGATGAGGATTGTGAGGTAGTAGGAATTGAATTAGGTAATAGAGTTTTCCTTCCTGTGTTCCATACGGTGTTCCATTCCTCCATAGCAAACATTGGAGGTAAATCAGTCTTTCTTTGTGGAGATCTGAACATAGACTTGCCAAAAGCATCTGAGACTCTACAAACCTCATTGGTATTTCAGGACAGTTTAGGTTACCCCCCCTGATCAATGATGCGACAAGAATTACTGCCCACTCCCGCACTTTAAAAGACAATTTTTCAATAACTATCCGGGGTTTTGTCATCTGGAATTCTTGAATGTGGCATTAGTGATCACTAGAGGGTGGAAAGATATCTTTTAGGTTGAATTAAGTTGTCAACTATTTTGGTCGTTTTTGGGTCAAAAAAACTATATCATGAATTTTAATCATAAAACAACCTAAGCTCGAGGATTTTCGGAGAAATTGAAGGTTTTCGGTCAATCATTTTAAAACTTAGTTTTACGTTTTCGGAACTAATTTTGGTTTCTAAAAAAAACAATTATCTTGACCAAAATCACAACCGATATTTCCGACCCCTAGTGATCACTTTGCCACTTTCTCTTGAATTAGCATGAAATTTGAAGCAAGTAAGACACATTCTAATGTAGAGTCAAAATGCATCTATGATAGTTAAGCTAAGTTATACCACAAGCGAGGGAGGTTAGCCAGAGGGATACATTCAAAAAAACAAATCTTAAATTGGATACAAAAATCTAAAGACCCTCTGGAACGGAGCAAATGAGCTTATCGGTAACAATCCAAAATCACAAGCAATTTCTTTTAATCTCAAATCAAACAAAGAAAACCAAATCACATTTGATCCAAAAGTAGAAATCAGAAACTTTCCCTTCCATAACACTGAAGTCATTGGCGGATTGGAATCCAAAAAGTCACGAACTTTTATCTTAAATGGGCAAAGTCTAAAGAAATCAAGGCGGTCATCATTGAGTTTAAGCCGAAAGACAGTTCAGGAATGGACGATGTAACAAACCAAATTCTAAAATGCATTGCTCTGGCTTTAATAGTGCCGTTGACGGGCTTAGTGAATATTTCTTTTAAACAATCCATGCATCAAATCCAATTGTAAATTTATCAGTTTTCTCTTATTCCTGAGGTCGTTTCGCATTTCTAAATGTTTGAAAAAATTGACACTTACAATAAATATTTGCTCTGTTTTTCTCATGTTTTCCTTTGATTTATTGTTCTTGGTCCCCCCTTTTCTTCATTTTTCGAACCGGTATGTTTTTCTTCAAATATTTCAATTTCATTCTGCATTTATTTCAATTCAAGTTATCGTGTTGCATCTTGGCCTCTAACATTATTGAATATGTATGTGGGCTATATCTTGCCCAGGTCCTGGTGAAAGCAAGCTTTTGCTTACCCAGAACCTGAGCAATTACATGCTCATAAATAAGGCCGGCCAAAACTTGCAGATAAATGTGGTCTTTATTGACAGCAAATTTGCATACAAAATCAGCCGAATTTGCACAAAAGTTTGCAAATAAACTTTACAAAACATAGGCACCAACACGTGCTGGGGGCTTTAAGGGCTATTTATGACTAATATATCAAGTAACATGTACTGAAGATGAAAAGGAAAATTTTATCATAACATCTTCCACCACTGGGATTTGAACCTGTTATCCCTAGGGAGGAAATTTTTGCCTTGGCCTTGCTGCCTCCTAGGCTGATGAGCATCTTGCAGATCCTTAACATTTCGTGAAAAAGATGGATCTCAGTTCAGCAAAAGAAAAGGACTAATTCCAATAATACCAAATGTTTAGCCTAACAATTATGTGGAGTAAATTAAGTTTTTCAAGTTCCTTGAAGTAATAGTAAGTCAATTTTTCCCAAATTAACCATCCACCTTATGATCATTTACTCCAAACAGTACATAATGAAACACGATAAGATGTGTCTGATTTGTAAAATAGAAAAAATAGACAAAAATGAGTTCCAACATTTGAAATAGGAAAATTTTACAAAATTGCAATGAAAAAAAAAAAATCTATCAAAGATGGAAGGAACATATAAGCAGGTGGTGGTTCAATTTTTGAAACCTAATTTATACCGACGTGCACTTTTTGTCAAAAAGATTTGAAAAAAGACGAGTAATAAAATTTCGCAATATTCCATAAAATTATCCAGAATTCTTGACAAATATTCACAAACACAGATTTTTTGGGTGAAATGGCTAAATTGCAAGATAAATTGCAGGAAAATGTCAAATATTGCTCTTAAACTTGGGAAATTTGCAGATGCAATAAATTTGCAGAAAATCCCGGAGGTGCAAGTTCTTTACAAAATTTGCACAATTTGCAGGATGCAAGTTTTGGCCGACCCTACTCATAAAACAGTTTTGATATATTAAGATGTTAACTCTAAGATTAGATGCCGACATTATTCAATCATGATCAGTGCAGTACTGAAGTAGATCTATCTAGTGGGCTTGTCTGGGAATTGACACTCACGAGATATCTGAGATTTTTTTGGCACCCTTGCGGCAGCTTGGTGTGTATGATGGGGATCGGCTTTGAACACATTTAGTTACGTGATTCTCAAAATCAAGTTGCCAATTCAGGCAGCCAGTGAGTTGATGGCTCGTTTGTCTGCTTTGGTTGAAACTAAGTAAGTCAACTGCTGCCCAACTACCAAAATGTGTTCAAAGCAAAGTCTCAAGCGGCTTGGTTG
>NC_081450.1:2149324-2157495 GCF_007210705.1 Tigriopus californicus | reverse complement strand
ATTTTCTCTGACATCTATAAATCAATCTTTCGATCTGAAATTTTGCAGAGATAGCAACTTTTAAGATCTGGTTTTAATTTTTTCTTCTAGTCACCGGTAAATTTATTGATCATCCAAGCATTTTAAGTTTATTGGTGATTATTCCATCCTTTAACATTGAATACAGCTAAAGATATTTCAACAATAGTTATGGCCACTGTTTGTTGGAAAGAGCTCGTTCTTTCCCACTCAAAAAGATTGGAAATTGAGAGTGCACGAGGGAAAGAGAGCAATAAAGTGCACGACAACTTGCAACAACCATTGACCTCTTTTGGCCGGATTCCGTTTCCTGGTTGCTTTTAATCATCCTTCCTTGCATGAGCATTGTGCTTTAATGCCGAGCTATGGTTACTATCCAACCTAAACATACTTCTAGGCCATCGCAAAACATCGTTAGGGGCCTGGAACTAAGGATGATCATTCACAACTTGCAGAAGTAGCAGGCCTCAGCTTAAAAATACCCTGCTCAATTTGGATTGATCCCAAATAAGGACTGACTTGCACAATGAAAGTGGTCCCAGGTCCCATTGAGATCAATTACTCAGATGCCTGGTGCGAAGCCCGCCATCATTTTGGATGTGCGTACATAGAACTCTGACCAACCACCGATCGATGAGGAGCTGGATCCTCAACGGCCGACCAAACCAAATGCACAGATGCCTAATGAGCTAGAACTCCCAGAATAATGCACTTTTCCGTCCCCACTGACATCGACAGCTTTCCATTCCCGGATTTCTTAGAGCCAATTTACCATGGTAAGAGGGAATTGGGACCCATTTGTTGGCAGGAAAAAGTATTGACTTCTTCTATTTACTCACAAGGCAACGATACTTAGATTGAGGCAAAAACACGCCAACCACTTATTTAGGGGATTTACAGCTGCGTGCTTTTTTTCTAGCTTTGAATGGAAAAATCCGTGAGGGAGGGGAACCCCGAGGATGAAGAGCAGATGAACCAACAATGAAAGCAAGAATCTAACAGAAGGGTAAGTTGATTCAGTTGTAGTAACATTCCTGATTATGTGCTTCTTTTTTGCCGATGAGTGTTTATTTTCATAATCAACGAATTCTATATATACTATAGCCTGATGGAATGTAGGGGAATGCATACCATCGGGAGTGTTTGCTTGCTTTGATTGATAGCGATTGATTGGGAGATAAAATTAGGCCAGTATCATCCAACATATGAGCTAGAACTTTCTGCTCATGATTTGGAAAGCTTCAGGAGATCAGAGGAAAACAATTGGTTTTCATGCCACGAATTGGAGATAGGGTAACGCCACCTGAATAAACAAAGTGGCCAAAGAACCGTTGGTTGTGTGTCTGCTAATGTAATGTATGGTAGGATGGACGCAAAATGACCGAGAGTGTGAGGGTCAATAGTCGTTTCTACCCTTTTGATCCTATTTGAGCTTGGGGAGGAAACCAATTGGCGGCAACCATTGTTTATCTCACTTACAATTTGGGGGCGGAAGCGTGAATCATGGCCGTCAGCAATAACCGTTATTCGCAATAACTCTGCGACACAACGTCGACCTACCGACGAAGGTTATTTTCTTGGAACGAATCGAAATCAGATTACACCTCAGGCTCCGAGGATTTTCAAAGTCGGAATCTGTCTTATCTCCATGTTTTGTTTGAAGGGAAACGCCCGCGTGTTGCTCGTACAAATCTTGTCTCAAGTCGTGTCGGCTTTCAAGAAACGAAAACATGTCACCCAGACTCGATACTTTCCAGAATGGAGAACAATCGATACTTTCCTCCTCTTATCCTCCAAGCCCCTCCTTGTGTCGTCATTGCTGTCATCAGCCCTCCCCCAATATACCGGTACTCTAGTTACCTTCGCCCATCCAAGATGTGTTGAGGATCATAATGGCGCTCTATAAAAAGGAATGGAATTGGGGAGCCCCTCTCGAATCCCTACCCATGAAAGGGAACTTCTATCCTTCTTTTCACCCTCGCAACATTGTTTTGTGAACGAAAATCCATCATCGTTCATGACGCTCGAGAAATGGGATCAGTCCAGTTAAAACACGTCAAACATTGCCTATCCGTGTTGTAGAGTGGAAAGTTGCCATGGGGTTGGGGAATTTACGACTAAGCTTATCATGGCGGAATACTTCCCGAATGTATCGAACCATTTCTCAAGGGGGTTCATTTGATGTTGGAACAAGATCTACTTTGCTAACGATTTCGCCCCTATGCCCTCTTTTCCAGAACATAACATTGCTTTTTTTAAACGCCGAAGTTCTCACATTTAATCCCCTCTAGAATCTCGAGATTAGAAGAGGAATGACTGGACTGAAACGAGCATGTCCCATTTCTCCTCATTCATTTCGCTCTTCTTGTTTATAAAAATGCGAATGGCCCGCAATCCTTTGAAGCTCGTTTTTGTCCCCCGGAAAGATTGTTACGCGTTTTTCGCTGCCTAAAACGAACGTGAGAGAAATCCTTTGTTTCATATTTGGTGTTGGGTTGTCATGGACACGTGTGGTCATGTAATCTTTCCCTCATTGCCCAGACTTAACGCCTTATACCAGAAAAAGAACTTGGTCATGCAGTGAAGGGCTTGAGACAAAAATCACTGCCTGAAATCATTCCCAAGAAAGAACGTCCATTTAACATACCTACTACATGTACAGAGTTTCCAGCACGACAAATTTGAAGTGACAAGCTAATCATGAAATGGATACAGAGTAAGCCTGCGTTGTTTGAGGTCCAACGAAGAACTTTCTCAGAGAGTTTCATGTCTTGAACCGACTGAAATGGGACGGTGACGGGGAATTTTCGGGTAAACAAGGACACGTGCGTCTCGTTTGTCACTCAAGAAGGAATTCAAACGTCTTAAAATTGAAGCATTCTTGATATCATTCGCGAAAGACGAGGCATAAAGGGCAAGCTGTGTTTTTCATTTGACGCAAGATCTTCGTTTCATGCTTCATGCCAGGGCAATATTCGTTCGTTCCCCTCGGTTTCTTGGGTCGTAAAATCCCCCTTGGCAGCTTTGCTTTTATCCATTTACCCATGACAATAAAGGGAGAGACAGGGATCCGCCAAATGTAATACAATGTAGAACTCACAAAAATCGGCCAATTGAGCGGGTTAAAACATTACATGACATTCATTCCTGCACAGTACTTCGAGGATCTCAAGTATCTCCTGACGCTTTTGTAAACATTTCAAACCTGTATATTCATTCAGGTACGTTCTATGTCAATACTTCCTACTTCTTGAGATTGCGGCCACTTCCAAGGATGGGTTCGAAGCCCGTTGCTTTCGAGCTGACTTTTTGCCCAATATGAAAACTACGCACGCAGAGCGGGAATCCACACCACCGCAAGTTGAACCCCATGAATCGGAGCGACCAGTTTCACTTCCCCATCTCGGGGATCTGAGGCGTGCGTTGCTGGACGCGGGAGGGTCCGGGGGTTGTCCCCCTTGACTGGGTTTCCTCCATATCCCCACAATTTTCTCTGGCACTCCCCAGTTCCTTTCCAGTCTCCAGCTCTGTGAGAGCCGCCCGCCGTCTGCCGTCTGACTTGTTTGCTCTCTGTTGATCGACCAAAGAATGAGACACAGACTCGAGCAAACGAGAGTGGCAGCTGAACTCCAGTTTAAGAGAGAGGCTAAGAGAAGAAAATCCTGAAAATATGAGTGTTGCTGCAGATGAGCGCCAATTTGGGTGTCTGATGTGGTCACTGAGGAGCGTCTAGGGACTCTGGAGGCAGCGTGAGATACAGAGCGAGAGAGCCTCTCAAGATTTGTTTACACTTTGTGTCGTGTTCCTTGATCGAGTAGCTGGTACAGGTAAATTAGATTGGTGAGGCTCGGGCCGCGTGGGCAGATCCTCTGGGCTAAACGGAAGCTTGATTCATCTGGATGTGAGTGGCCGAAGTTCATTGTGCTCTCCCTGTGTTCGATTTATCATCATCTTCGGGGAAGAGGTTCAATGTTAGTGAGGAAGTCGCAAAGAAGGCTGAGAAAAAAAAAATCAGTCAAGCGAAGAGACCTTGTAAACAATGCCTGGCTTTGAAATCTGGATTTCAGATTAGAGTGCGAAGTGAACCCTTCCTGTGCGCCCTGGAAGCCAAGAGTGAACACCATGCCTCGGTTGTTCAGTCTTCTCAATTGACTCAATTATCGTTGGGCCGTGGCTGATAATCCGACTCGCTGACTCTTGTTTGAAGAATATCGGGCCCTTATCGCATTCATTTGCAAGAGCTTGAATCATGTTGCTTTGGCGTATAGTTCTTGTGCTTATATTAGAGTCCTTGGAATTGACTAATTCCGTCTCTCAACAGTATCCATGGGACACCAACTACAACAGGGGATTGTCTACCAGGTTCGACTTCCGTCCTGGTGGAGCCGATGTCGGCTCCGGAGACGGGGCGGATGATTCCGAGTTTGGCCGCCCAAGGAAAACATTTGGGCAAAACTACGGGGATATTGGAAGTGGGGGATTCATCACGGATGACGAAGATCTAATTGACGGGTCAGGATATCTGCCATATGATGAAGACGATGATGATGATTATTTCAAGATTACTACGCCATTTACAAGATTGATCTCTACAACCATTAGTACTACTACTACAACTACTACCACCACCACCACTACTACTACTACTACAACAACCACCCCCACCCCTACCTCCACCATTACCACCACTACTACAGCAACTACACCCTCAACAACCACAACTACGACTGTTGCCATTACATGGCCTCCAACTACACCATTACCCCTTCCAACATTTACTCCTATATCAACTACATACCAAACGACCTTTGATTCAAGTTCTACGACCTTAGAACCCATTTCGGTTGGCTATGATGTTGATGGCTCCGGGCTTGACGAATACGATGAGGAGATGGACTATAGTGATGTACCGAGGAATAATTTCTCTCCAACATCGTCAATTGAGGACGAGGTGAAAGAAGTGAGCACTGACGACTTTGTGTTTGAAACACCCACTCAGAGCGAAGACGCCCCTTCCTCTCCTACTTGGCCTGTGTCGCCCACCAAGCCTGGGACCACTCCATCCGTTCCCAAGTCACCTAGCATTCCAAAGAACGAAAAACCATTTGGGCCTACCTCTGATTCAGCTTTCCTTCTAGAGAATCATTTGGTCCTCGTCTCCCTCTACGCAGGGTTCGTCTTATTACTTGTAATTGCCATCTTGATTGGCTTTTGCACGATCAACCGGTGTCGAAGTTACGATATCATCGAGAACAGCAGTGATGCGAGCTCGGATTTAATGATCAAGAAAAGGCCGAATCAATCCAGTCTGAGTAGTAGCAATGACTCGGAACGAGGAGCCTTTTGTTTCGGCTCGAAAGAGTCCCGAGACAATCAACGCAGCCTCAGCAATCCAAATTGGCTATGATACCATTTCAAACACTTGAGCGGCATTCAACTGTATTGCCCTTTTCGGTGAGTGTTTTCCAATCGCGGAACGATTTCAACCAGCAATTGTGCACTCGGAGACTAACCATGAAATCAAAGTGATATGTGCACACCAATTATGACTCCTCTTTGTTGAATATTGTTGGATTCAAATCACATGTGGATAAGTGATTCGGATCCAAAGACCCTAAAGTACAAGTATGTGAAAAATCGAAATTTGCTTACTGCTTCATCAAAAGTGCATATATTTGCTTCAATATTATTCGCATCCATTTGACGTCAGTGCAAGGGAGATGGACCGGAGAGAGTCTTCCCAATTTCTCCTTTTGAGGTGTTCCTGCAGACTCAACAAAAATATTGGAAAAAGCGCCCTCATATCACAGAGTGAAAGTGTTGGTTGGGGTACCGTGGGTCCATTCCACTTATCATGTTAGTCTTGCCATGTGGGGGCATTTGGAGAAAAAGTAGAAGACGAAGAAAGTATCGGAATACTAGAGCGGCCAATTACCCTCGGAGAGCTTAGAGAAGCATAGAAGCAAGTGAGCAAAAAGCCTTGGAAGATCTCCTCCTGAATTCAAAATGAGCCCCGTCTTCTGTTGGGAATGCTTAGTTCTTCATATCCTTTGCACGTCTCCGTGGTGTGCGCTTGTGTTCCTGGCTTTGATGTGGCCTAAACTCTCCTTTCAAATCTGATCTCAAAAGACTGCATACCATTAGCTTCTTATGAACATTCTCCATGCCTCCTTCTCGAAGTACCGATACTCGATAACTCTCGGGCAGCAGATCACTTGCCTCAATCCCGAGCACATATCTTCAGATGGGCCAATGATCAAAAACTCATAACCCTTCCTTCAGTTCAAAACCATAGTCGAACCCCCCCACCCCACCCAATGTCAAGATGATTCTGAGCTCAAAGCTGCGCATTGTTGCAAATGTACATATCAATTTGTACATTTTTTATACCCAAAGTCTGCTGGACTCCTGAAGGCATTTTCTACCAAAGATTCTGGCTGAGAGGAAGGAACAAAATGCTATTCCCTTACTTTCGTGATTCTCTCACTATCCAGATTTACCATCCTTGAGTGCTTCGTTCATCGGTCCATGGGCCCTTCAAACTAATATTTGTAGCCTCACCTACTGTTCATAGTAAACCAAAAAACTCAATCACATACACTACTATATTTTCCGAAGTTGTCAGAAGAATCCTCATCGTGTTTTGAATGTGTTCAATTCGTATGAATTAGGCTGAGAATAAACACGTGACATATGACTGAAATTCGACATAACTGCTCACAAGGAATGTCAGATTTTACGTAGCCTCCTGAAAACGTTCAACAGACTCAAAATGAAATCCGTTAATCATCCAAATTATGCGGGGAGCTTCTGCGGACAGACTTTGTATTTTATTTCTACAATAGAGGGACTCTCACATCCACGATATCACAACAGAGAGGTTAGATTGGTTGAAGTATAACATAAATCATCTCCCTGGGTGACAGCTCCAAATCATCAATTCCGTTCCCAAAAGGAGTGGGACAGGTACGCTCAGAGTGTTCAAGTGGTCCCATCTCTCTTGTTTCTTTTTTCTTTCTCTCGCTCTTTTAGGGTTGCTCCGTTTGGGTGTGGATCAAATCGGCCGCGGGAGTTTTGGGACATGTCAAACATTCCTTGGCCTTCACATGATTGACAATCTTTTGGTTGACAAAGTTCAGGACACGAGTCAGGTCATGGAATGTGGAGTTGTGGAAGGCACCAGTCTTCAACTCGCGGCGGTAGTCGTTTAAAAGCTGGAAAATGGAACACACACATGCCATCATGTCACACGTGACAAAAAGAAGCTCAAGGACAATGTATGTGAGGAATGCATGCTTCCTTTACAACCAACACCTCATCTAGGGTTTGACAGATAGACTTACAAATCACAGGTTTTTATTACTTGGACTTGAACAAGTGGTTCTGCCTTCAATCGCATTGAGTTATTGTTCGAAAATTCACTCATTGCTGATTAACTTATCCCATTGCAAAGGGCAAATGTCGTTATCATATTTTTGCAGGAACTGATTCAACAGATAGGCGTCTTTTATAGGCTGAAAGCAAGCGACTTCAGTTCTTGCTTTCGCGTGTTCCAAGATAAGCGAGGAATTCACAAAGATTTCTAGGACTATGCATTCAAGATAAGTCTCACATGAAGACATGGTGATTCCTTTGCAGAATACAAAGTCAAATGACTGGAATACGGCGTTATAGAATCCCCCCAGATTTATGGAGTGATCCATCCGATCTCACCTTGAGCTGAATATCGGTCATTAAATGGACAAAATTGCTTTTGGTCTTGGCTCGGTTGGCCTGGATGATCTTCTTCATTCGGTAAACGGCCTTTTGAGCTCGGAATTTATTGTTGACCCCGTGGTAGGCCAGAGCCAACTCCTTGATGCCTTCGGAATCCCATTCTCCTTCGCGTTCCAAGGACTGCAAGACCTTCTGGTACTCTAGATTGGTGATGTCCGAACTAAAAGAAGAAATTGAATACAAGTTGAGCTCATTCATTCCTGATGTATTTTGATCATAATTCTCAGCTTACATTCACAAACCGGTCGTAATCAATAACTACTTCTTTCTTGTTTATCTTAATAACTTTAACTTGGTTTCGAAAGACTGAATAAACCTAATAATACATTTCGTTATTCATGAGAATGATCGTATACCTATGAGCAGTACGAATGGGA
>NC_081450.1:2126797-2149288 GCF_007210705.1 Tigriopus californicus | reverse complement strand
AGATCGTATACCTATGAGCAGTACGAATGGGAATTTTGATCAATCCTACTTTTGGCTCAGCTCCAATATTCATTCATGGTTAGAGAAGGGGTCTGTCTTCTGGCGATTCAAAATAATTCATCAATCAAAACTAAATATCCAGATAACTGTTAACTTTTGGTCGACTCATTTCTTTAGTTCAGTATATTGGCTTCAGCTCAATAAGTCATCATTCATCGTTTTGGAAGCAAAAAGACCACTTCAACTTCCATATCTCCTCTTGGTGACAACTTGGTGGAAAATTGTGGTATTGCCAAGGATTTTTCTCTGTTCATGAAGAAAAAAATAATGGAAAATAGATAACTCATCCGAAGCAAGATGTGTCATTTGAACTCCTAAATGAGTTCACAGATCTTGTTCCTTAGTTCAGAGTCTAGACATGCTCAAAAACATTGGAATTGGAATGAAGTACATTTGAACTCGAAGTAATTGTATTTGATGTGATTGAAGATGTGTTTTGTCAAATTAATTCGTTTTTAATTGTGATCTTTTGACCGAAAAGAAATAATGAATAAGTGGTGAAAAAGGAAAAAATAAATGTTGTCTTTGTGGATAAGTAGATTTGAATTGAATTCAACTTGAACAAGCTTTCATTCTACTAGTATCCAATAAATTGGAAGAATAATGAAAGGGAAATATGATAAAAATGAATTGAACATTAATCACAATTTTCATTAGACATCTCAATGAGATTGAACTACAGTTTTAGGGTGAACATTTTGATATTGGTCTAAGAAAGCTTGATCCAGCAGCTACTGCTTTCCAAGAGTTGCCTTCTAATCAAAATCATCAATATTCTGGTCACAAAATTGGCCAGGACCGACCTTTGAGGTCCATTTTTGAACAGGAAGTCTTCGTTTGTTAGAAGTACCTGAGAGTTGATAATCTTGTTTTTTTTCCAGAGAAATGATAAAACTTGTCTGTTCAACGACTCGATATGCTGGCTTGACTTACCTATTGAACAGAGTAAGAGGCTTGAATGCTCTTACTTGTCGATTTCCCGGCCAACACAGAAATAGGCACGCTGCCAAAATAAACGAGATCCGCCTCATTTTCCCCCCGTTTTTTGAAACGGAAAAGCCGACAGAGACCGGAAGGGAATAACGGGATAAGAAGGATGTGAAGGCTGAAAGATGGATTGTGCATTTATGCATTCATTAACGGCTTCAATTAGGGAAAATAGAGAACTGCTGGTCGAGAGGAATTCACTCACATGTCAAATATGAGAACATCTAAAAATGTGATGGACTTTCGACGCTCACGTTGTCCTTAAGTTAAGCTCAAATTGCACACACTATTTAGGACTAGTGTCTCCAATTGGAAACAATAGCCTATGGACGTTTTTATGGAAATAAATTTATTTTTCGAAATTCAGTTCAATGAAACGACCTATTTTTGCCATCTCCAAAAGGCTTTATTTCCGACGTGAGAAACCTTTTCCAAACGATTGTCGTTGCTTTCTTGTGTTTTATGATATTTTAAGCCACTGGGATGTCTTTGGAGTTTTAATGTTCCAAGATATGTTGAGCTATAAATGGCTATTTCAGTTCTGAATATTACTCGCACGTTAGGAAAATGTGATGTACTTTCGACTCTTCTTTTTCATCATTTTTCATTGTTCGTAAGTTAAGATCAAATTGCACACTCTGATTGGGACGAGTAGCTCTTCAATTGGGACAATAGTTTTGGACTTTTTTTTACGGAAATGAATTAAGGTAGATTTATATCTTCGAAATTTAGTAATTAAATGAAGTCTTTTTATACATCCTCTATGGTCATTACATTTGGTTTTTATGTGGAATTGGAGCAGAGACCTGCACCAATCTGGAACACTCTTCAACAAATTAGAAAGCTTTCTCCTTTTTCCTTTCTATAAAAGGAATATAATCATCATATAATATACTTTACACGCAATATTTCTTGACTCTCATTGTCAAGAAGGATATGATTAATTCGTTACGAAAAGACTATTTTTGTACGTAAATGTCAGAGAACTTTTCGAAACGAACAAGACACTTGTAAAGCCTAAAATAGGCTTCAATGAAATCATTTTGGAGTGGGTGATGTTATTAACTTTCTCCTCTGAAAATCCGCTGAAAAGATGAATGGCATCCTTCATGGTGAGCGTCTAAACCAACCAGCTCGTCGAAACTTTTTCATTCTAGTTTTTCCATGCTTTAAAACGGATCTACACGACTGCCACTTTTTTCATGAATTTTGCCTCTAACTGTAAACAACTGTATTTTAGCCAACGGGCTGCTGTTATTCGTGAATGAATTTATCACTTGCAACTAAATATTAGAAATCTTTGCGCTTTTGGCTGCTGGTGACAACTTTACGCTCTAATCATTTCATGTGTGTTCCAATGAATGTTTCGATTACTACTATGTTCCATACAGATACTGTACTGTACTGATGATAGACTAGCTGGAGTGGTCTTACCTTTTCGCTTGAAGCCAGACGGGGATCTGATCGCCAGAGACGAAATGGTTTTGATCCAGTCAAAGGTCACGGCAAGCAAGAGCAACCAGATAAGGTCTTTTTCATACGAAGAGCAAGTTTGACGTGCACGACTTGAAGGTCTGTGAGGGAAGAAGAATAAAAGCAGAGGAAGGCGAACTCAAATACGAAAACCTCCCCATAATTCTCGACACTTCTTTCATCCACATAGTAGATAGCCATGGAAACGAACCGAGATCTCGCTCTTCCTCTGGTGGAGGCACTCTCAGTGGAAAGAACGGACGGGTTCACTAAGACTAATCGGGACATTCCAGGGTTTTGGGAACATTGGCATTTATACATTTTTACCTTTGACGTGCCTAAATGGAAACAGAATGCCAGGGTAGCTGGTTTGATGAGGCAGGTTGTTTTAATCCTAGATAATGTTCATTCAACTACCCATGTCTGTTTTTCCATTATTATTGAAGACCAATTTTCACTCCTGCTTTGCAATACTGCCAATTTGACGGAGATATCGGTACTGTAAATACATGGCTATTGATATTCCAACCATACCATTCCTTATCGTCAGGACTTCTTTTTTTGACCGGTAGCAATTGCTAACTCTAGGGCCGGACGACTCTTTAAAGAAAGACCTCAGTATTGTTATGTGTTCACTTTCAAGAAATAATTTTCAAAATTAGTTAAACGTGGTGTGTTGGGCGAAATCCGAGCTATTTCTCGAGTAAACGTGCAATAATGCAATAAATTTAGTATTGTAGCTTACGATTGATTGGGACTCATAAATTCGGATTCTGGTATACATATATGAAATTATGGTGACCAAGAATGAACCTGTTTCCCCATTTTTATGAATTGAATCGGAATGAGAAAAGACGATTTTTTTTGTTGTTAAACACCAGTAAACAGCTTACCCCGAAAAACTTCAATTGAGAAGCCATATGTAAAAATTTGCTCGTAGTCTAATGACAAGTCCGCCACGCTAAAGATTATTATTTAACCTCTCACATGTATGTCTCTGTCCAAACACCACAAGTCTCAATCATATTTAAGGATTTCAACGGAGTTTTGGTTTATTGGGTTATTAATGGTTATTTTGGTTATTATTTGGGTCATTGACCCAGTGCTTTGAGAAAAAGACAAAATCTAAATCCGCCTTCACGTGCCAAAAAGTCAAACATTATACCTGTGCGCCGTTCTACTCCTTTACACTGACAGACATCATTGGGCATTCCAATCTGACTTTCCGGAGAACATCTATAATAAAGCCATTTCCACCTAGTGCTCATGGTAAGAGGACCACTTACGTCATCCTAATAACGGCTTCTGTGATTGTCTATTTAAAGAATCTCTGATCGGTGCCCTGATGGGCTCTGGCTTCATCGAAAAATGGGCAAGAATCAAGATTTTGTCATCCAACCGTAGTGTTCTGACAGTATTGCCATCAGCGTAGCAAATGTTATCCACTACCACCCTTGGCATGTGATGTGTATGTACATAGTTCATGGGGGTTGGCCTCATTCAGGTTCGGACCAGGGCGCGGTCCTTCTCCCCAAAATGGAAGTTTAGCGGTGAAGTCGATGATTGCGTTAAACATAGCTTAGTGATTACATCACACGAGCGAGTCGCAGAGAGGCTTGCCTGGTTCAGACAGGAACATTAAGCCCTTCTTGATTCAACCACATCGGTCCCTTCTTTAAGGTCTGCTCTTACGTCCATTACCAATGCATGTATTCATGTTGTAAATGGCTTAGAAATAAGACGGGGTTTGATCTTGTAGCGAGTGGTTTGAAACCTATTGATGGCCCAGAATTGAGCTATTTGTGTTATTTTTATCTGCAAGATTTGTGATCATCGGGAGGCCATTTGAACCGGAATCGGTTCGAGTCGTGTTGAATCAGGTTCTGTTTCAGGCTTCAAAGAACTCGACCGATGATGACATGTAGGGTTAGAAACCTGTCTCTTTGAGGCACTGGTTAAAATTCGAAGTCTTAACTGGAATCCAATCTAGCTTATGTACAACTGTTTTGAATTGATACATGTTCATTGTTCGAATCTCACGCCCCATGCAAAAGTTTTTTTTTACTTTGGTTGGATCCTATAAATATGACCTATCCTATTTGTTCCAATTATGAGATTTTTGTATGAACCTTGTATTTTCAGTGCCTTTACAAGTCTAGTCAGTAACTAAAGATTCGAAGCAAAAGGGAAAATGGCGGAGAGAAATTTCTGAAAAGTGTATAAACGAATTGATTTGCTTCGGCCCCATTTAAAAGGTTCCTATTTTAACTTTGGTTTCCATTTTGCCTATTTTTCGATGAATCCTGTATTTTTCAATTCCTTTAAAATTCCCACGCTACAGCTACAGGGTTTTAACTTAATTAGGAAGATAATATAGTAAAGTAAAACTGTCTAAACATGTTATTGAAAGGTGTCGAAAATTATCTTCCTATATAAGTCGTCATGGCTTATTGGGACCCGTCTCAACCAAAATATAATCATTTAACAAAGCACCTCTATACATTTGTGACCTAAATGCATACATGCCATGCATAAATATTCAATACCCTAGAGACCGATTTTTGCATTCTCATAGTAAACATCATTTGAATTTTTCGTCTCCAAAGCTTCAATCTTTTTGGAGTCTTCTGTTAAAAAGTCGCGATTAATCCTGAAATAATTGGACCAGCTGGATTCTTTTTGCTATGCAATTGAAGTGAAAGCACCACCTTATCATTCTTTTCAAACGAGAAATACGTTAGGTAAGCGAAAAAATATATCAGATCAGAAAACTGTGCTATCCAAATGATTTTTTAAAATGTATCTATACTTTCTTTCAAAGTCCAACGCTATTTAGCTATTGTAAAACATTTCGCATTTCATGGGTACCATCGGGCCACTAATAAGGTCTATTTTGGGCGTTTAATTGCTTTTTGCTTTGCATTTCCGGCTCTTATTACCTGAAAAAGGTAAGTTGAAACCACGTGTCACACCAAAGGCTCAAACTGAATTGACACAAGGCACAAATTTTATGGTGTCCCTACTAGATTCTGGCTCTTGCTTGTGTTGAAATTGTTAGAGACATTGAATATCGTTGCTTTAATCGGGGATGGGACCACAATCACCACATTAGATAATCAAATATGTTCAAAGATGATTCCAGGTTTTTCACAATCTAACAAGCAAAACTCATGGTATCCGAGACAACATGTTCACAGCCATCCAAATTCCAAAATCGTTGCTCGACCAATTGCGACCATCAAAATATTTCAATATCGAGATTTATGCATCTCCCGAGTCTGACTTTTCATTTACATACGCCCGGGGGAGATTTTCAATGGAAATCCTCCAACCCATCAATTGTCTTTGTTGCCTCCAGAAATTCAACGATTGAACTTGAATCTGTCAAATCGTGGTTTGATTATCTCCTGTTGTTGCTGTTTTTGTTCGGGGCCTCACATCCTTGTAAAGGAAATTGATTCTGCTAAAAGAAACAGGAACATAAAGAACACGAATAAATGTGATTGAGCTTAAGCCATATACTATACGAGCCTAGGGAATTTTGTCAGTGACAAGGTGTGGTCTCCAGCATTGTTCAGTTATTCCAAGACCCACCAATGAATGACCAGATCATTGCCTCTCTGACCAGAAGCTTGGAGGATTCCAGCATCTGCCCACAACCCAAGTTCATACAAGCCCCTCTATTACGTAGACCCAGTTTAGAAGATTGGCGACAAGAACCGATCTGTTGATATCCTACCAGTGTCACGATTATTGCATTTTGGCATCGCCCCTTTTTTTCCTTTTCGACACATGGGCACGGTTCTTGTAAATCTGATTTCGGAATGCAACTTGATACCGTTTCACGTGGCTCTGTTTTAGTGTGTCCAGTAGATCTCTCGTATTTGCTATGCCTTGGTTTGAGCCACGTTTTGGAGCGGAACTGGCCGAGAAGTCGACCCTGATAAATCATCCTTAGTGTTGTTGGCCTGGTACAAACAAAAACCCTGTAGGGTCCGTCTAGTTCTAAGCTATTTCGTTGCCCTTCATTTTTACGTGTGGTTGGATGACCATAACTTGATGGGTAGTTGGTAGGAGTTCTCAAGGTGTTCGGATAAGTTTCCACCCCTCTGCAATTCGGAGGTTGTCGAGAAGATACAATATCCAAATCAACCAAATCAGGGCGACAATGACAATGGAAATGCATCTCTTGGTATTCAAGGCGGACCGCCCAATCCATCTATTCACATCAACTTTTGCAGCTTTGAGAATTCGATGCGAGTCTTTCAAGGGTTGCAAAATCTTGCTCGCTCGTTTCCTAGTTCTGATTCGGAATCATACTTAAAAGGTTTAATTCGAGCCGCAACGAAGAAATGAATGATATCACGTATGGAGTGACCCTAGTTTTGCGGTTACCTTTTTGTCTTTGCATTGATTCCGGTTCGTGATCACGAAATGATTGGATGAACAATTCACGTCTTTGGTCAGACAACCTGGATGAATTTACAAAAAAACTCAGGAGGATAGAAATCCAAGAGATTTGGGTGCCTGTTCAAGAAACACACAGAATGGTGTCAATATTGGTTATGTCATCTGTATGAGTCAGGTTAAACAACTTCTTTCCCATTCCTGAAGTTCCTGAGACCCTTAAAACCCAGTCAGAAATGAAATAAAGGTGCGACCGGACGAATAGTCTTGGGACATTTTGGACCAGAAATTGAAGTGGATGCTGAACAATGAACAATGCGGTTTGATTAGGTTGACAAAGTCCAAGAGATGGCACATGAACTTGCATTATTCAGGTTAGGTATTTGGATAGAAAATGGGATTTCTGGAGAAGTTTTGGAAGTTGCTTGATTTGTTTATGAAAATCTTGTTCATGGAGTTTTGTCAATTTCCACTTGCGAACAACCCAGATGTCGGTCCTAAAGCAGTCGGCGAAACAAAACAAAATAAAACGTCCTACTAGCAATAGGGTGGGGCTAATCCTTTCGTAGAAAAGGATCAAAATTCTCTTTCTCACCAAAATTATGAGATGACAATATCTTTTCAGTAATTTACGTTATCGCTTGCCTTTTTGAAAGTCACGACTAATTTTTCCTCGTTAGTGTGAATATTTCCTGGCTGAATCTTTTGGTTTTCCGTATTGATTCTTTTGGCTCATAACAAAATATTGCTGGAACAAATGTAGGTTAGAACTTTTCCTCACGAGCACAATTACAAGATAAAGATTGAATGGGACCATTGATCAAAGCGTTTCAATTAGGGTCCAAATTCCCCGTAAGGGGAGCCTCTTGTAAGGGTTGAACCTGGCTGAAATATGAAAATCGAATCTATGACGCATTATTATCAAGCAATGATGTCATGTAGAAACAATGTTTTTTGTTGTGAGACTAATTAGAAATGGTTCCACAATGACGCCAAATTATACTCAAAGCTGATAGTTTTGTTCTCTATTTGGCTTTAAAATCTGACTAATGGTTAAAAGGCCTAGCTAACATATGGACTAGTAACAGTTTTCCGTGGATTTATTTTGACAAACATTCTATGTATCTTTTACAAGTAAAAAATGGTTTCTGATTTACTAGCAGACTCCATTTCGTCACCATTTCATGTGGCAGTTGCCCACCCCTTTATTTCAATTCGCCCACAATATGATGACTTGACTGCCACTTGAATTGCCATTCCAAGTGACAGTGAAGGTAGGTAGGTAGCCTTTAAGATGGTCGGTTGGGGGCATTTGCCTACAGGTCTACACTGTCATGAAATCATCATGGAAGGTATTAGTCTTTGAAAGGTTATCGAGAATATAGTCCTATATCCACATCGCTTAATATAGAAAAAACAATGTGGGATTCTCGAATCACTTGAGCCATTAGCGAGACTTGAGCCGGCCTTGTCTAGTCCTTAGCAGTTGCAGTGAATAATGCATAACGGAGTAATTAAGAAGAGTTGAAGCAAGATAAATTTCAGAAGAATTTGACTTATATTTTGAAGGTCGGTGATCGATCTTGAAGAATTGTGCATTGAACGAACAAAGCTGCCGAATTGCAATGTGCAATTAACAGATGCAAACAAATGTTATCCTTTTCAGCAAAATGTTATGAAATGATTGTTAAAGGCTGACGAAACGTCGAGACCTTTCAAACTGCTTTAGTTGTTCGAAAATATAGTTTCGTAGGGGTGTGGCAGACACCCCAGGCCTCTGGGTGATAAAAAGAGTGCTTCGTCTTTGTCATTTATAACGCAGCTATGAATAGACCCGAATCAGCCTCTTGTTATGGCTCGATAACTTAAATATGTAATTGAGGTACTTAATATAAGAATCAAGTCCAGGTAACAAGTGCATTTTGTACTATCTTTAGAAAAAACAAGACAAGTCAATCTGATCAAACTGAATCGTCTAGTTTGAGTACAAGTGTGACATGAGTTTTTACACTTAACTGAAACATCATTTGCGATTGACCTGCCCCAATGCAAATAGTTTATGACTGACGCTTTTCAAGTTGACGTCATCAATTTCGTAAGCTATCCCAATCTACCGTTCTAACTTGAAAGAATGTTTGTTTAAAATTCAAATTTGGCACAATTTTGTACAAGATCGATTTGAATTCATTTTGAAGCTGGCATGTGTTTTCATTTGTTTCAGTGTTAGGCCTGCATCATTTATGCAGTTTCTAAGGAATAGGATTATTTGCTTTTTTATACTGCATACTTAATTTGGACATGAGAGTCCTTAGTTAGCTTGGAGAAAGAAAAGGGAAGACCAAATGTGCTAATCTGTGTTTTTGGGCGTACTTGCGTACCTGCAAATACAGTTGCTTAGGTTGCCTCTTTGAATTCAAAACTGAAATGTTTTGTAGCTCCAACCTTGAAACCTAGATGGCAGAGCAAAACATGAGGTAAAGTGGGCCGCCACGGCTGGTTTCTTGTTTTACTAATCATACAAAAGGCAAAAGTTTGGGATTATTTGGCTGTCAAAGGTCACATGGGGGGGAGAGCACCTGGAAACCCAGGATGACCCAATGATCAGCTGGTGACAACACCGCCTCAGGTATTGTGTGAACATCAGTTTCAGTATGAGCTGCAAGAAGCTAGAATGCGAGTAAAAAACTGGACATTAAACATGCTACAGAAGGCGCAAAAGTGTAGCTAATTTGGAACTTGCTTTCCCACAAATTCCAAATCTAAGAGTCCTCCTGGTAAATCTGGTAAACCTGAAGAAACCGTTGGCACATTGCTGGAAGTTGTTAATGCCCATGTGAATATCAGGTTCCAGTGGTCATGGAGATTAGGCTTCAATACGTGAGAAAAAGGAAGTTTGAGACATGGGTAGGTGCTTGTGCAAGGCATTTCGTTTCTACCGTAACTGCACTTCCAAGCCTTGCAACTTTGTGCTTTGTTGGGACATATCCTCCTTAGCTCACCCTAGTGTCAAATATTAGAACTTGCCCCCTTACGCTGCACGAATAATGGTTTAGGTTCTACACTTCAGAGGGCACTTTGTGAGTCAGCCCCTACCAAATGAAAGGCCAATTGGACCGATTCCTCTTTATAGAATTATGATACGTTTGCAATTTTATTGGCTAGTTCTTTCAAAATCTTTTGTTTAATTAGGGACCTGGGTCACATAATGTCCGGAAAAAAAACTCGCTTTCAAGGCACGTCACGAGTAGCTGATTTAGTAATCTATTGTACGTCTTCCCGTTTTGTCCGGGCTGTCTGACGTTGCAAATAAGGGTCTTTATTGGACAGCATTTCGAGGGTAGCTTTTTATGTCCCATCTACATTTAAGCACAAGAAATTGGGGAAAATGGTTTCACATAGAAATTACACATGAAAGAAAATAAGCCCAGTTAGTGTTTCGGTACATGGGCCGTGAATCTCCGCTTAAGTATATTCTTTTGTCAAAATGCGGTCTGAATGTATCACTTATAAAAAAGCTAATGTTTCAGATAAAGCGCCTTTTTGTCTAGGCGCTCGTTTTATTGTAAATGAATATTTGAAATTTTGCGTAAAAACTAAATATGGAGAATCTAAGTAATTTCGACTCTAGTCCAAAGTGGCTATAAATTGCATACTGGATTTTTCTAAAAAGCTCCAGTCTCAGTTTTCAGTAAAAAAATCTTCCTAGACTAAATTTCGATCTTCCTTTCTTATTTGATGATTGATTTACTTATATTTTTGAGCAGAATAATGAGTTCTTTTTAAATGTTAAGATATTCATGCGGTTTCAGAAATAATTCTGGATCAACGCCTCTATCTAAGAAAAAAATGTAATTGAGAACACGATGGAGGATAAGGTAGCAATTAAGATATGGAACTCTCAAAGTTTTGCAAATATGGTGATTAACATCTTAGATTTCGAGTGAGATTTTGGCTTTTTGCTTATGTTTTAACATTCTTAAAAAACTATAGGCAGCGTTACCTTGTATTGAACAACGTGCGGGACGTAGACTCCTTCCTATGCTATTTTCCTATCCTGGGTCGTAAATAAAACGTGAGAGGTGATTAATAATACGCGTGCAACATTTACTTCCGAGGGTATGAGGGCCCTCTACACGGCTAAATACTTTAACTAATCTTGAGCATACCGGAAGAAAGAAAGTGATGAATGCATTAAAGCTCGATAACTATTAAACCTTCATACGTTATCGCGTTGAGTAAAACAACTCATGACAATGTGAAAAAAAGCAACAATAACAAGTAGTTGTACAATATCTCATAATTGCCAATGACTTGCATCATTTCTACTTACTTTGGCCTTGTTTGTGGCATAGTTGAAAAATTGATGAACTATCTTCAAATGATAGACATTTTGTTTATCAACCAGAGCTAACCTATTAATATCCGCCCCCACCGAAAGGCTCATAAATGGACAAAAAGTTGAAGTTAACGCGCACAAAAAAAGGACAAATCAGGGATTTTTACCGGGTAGAAATCTTCATCCGTCAATAGCCAACGACATATGTTGAAATTTGACAAGGAGATCCGAGATGACATTCCTCACAATTACAAACCTCAGAGAGTACACTACCCCCACCTTGGCAACAGTGTATGTTGTGGATGGACGGAACAAAAGAGCATAGGTATTCCTTGGAGGTGGGTCCAGCCAAACTAAAAAACTTTGACGTGGCTTTGGCTTCGCCTTTTTCGTGGTCAAATGAATGAGAGCAATGTCTTGGATCGTCGTCCGTCAGTAATGTCATCTTTCAATCAAGCCGAAAGACGATTACATGGTGATTCAATCAGTGACTAGGCCTATACTGAGTCAGAGATAACTCGGTTACTATCTTTGAATTTGCGATTGAGAGTGCCAATCAGCGACTTTAACTTTACAGGGCTCATTCCAAAATGTACCAGAGTTGAGTCTATTGAATTATGAGTTATTCTTTACGATTGCTGCAGGTCATATTTTATGGCAGTCAATTAGCAACCACTGGGATTTTTTTTGTTCCACTCATCGACTTGAGAAACATGTAACATTGTGTTCAGCGAAATTGCAAATAAACCAGTGTCCCTCACGCCATGAATTTAGAGAGTTCAGAGCTAAGAAG
Organism: Tigriopus californicus; assembly: GCF_007210705.1. NCBI lineage: Eukaryota > Metazoa > Arthropoda > Copepoda > Harpacticoida > Harpacticidae > Tigriopus > Tigriopus californicus. The sequence continues at coordinate 2,137,232 of NC_081450.1, read as the reverse complement.
TAAGAATTCAAAATGGCTGAATAAGCCAAAGCCATGGGGGAGAAATATGATACCATACAAGACTTGCCTTTTTTAGATCAAACAAAAACTCACCGTGGAGAAGCGGTACATGTAAATGGCGGGTGCAACAACCATTTAGAATATTACATAAGAATGGTCAGATCCAACATTCCAGTTGGTTTTCGCTCTGCCAGTAACTGTCAAATACCCTCATCTATGTACTGTATCATCAATGCTGGGTTTGAACTGCAACACTCCACTCCGATTGCGTCAGGTATTCTGGACGAGGTTAAAACCATTTCAATCGTGAGGAAACACTATTGCCTGTAGTGCCCTGTACATCTAAAGACCTGAATGGTAGGCATGCCTTTGAACGGCTTGCCCATATTGGGTCAGGCAATCAAGGATAACAAAGGCATAATTGAACGTGGATTGCTCATTATCGTGCCCCTCAAAAGCTCGCTTAAACAGTCGCATTACACTCAACCCAAGCCTCCACATGCTAAGTAAGCTGCTTGGTTGCTATGCCTGACTTTTTGCCGAGGGTTCATGCACTTCAGCTCAGATCATGTCTTGTTGAATGATTGCATGTCTCATCGTGATAATGAAAGAGGCCTTTGGCCAGATCTGCGTGTGATCCAATGACAAGATCTATATTGCTAATTGGCATATTTGGATATGAAACTCAAATGATCGTGGGAGTCCAATTGGTATTTTATTATGCTACAAAGCTTACTTCCCATTTTTATTTAAATATGTTTTCCTTTGTTGATTCTCTGTAATCTTAACCGATACAGGGGAATTAAACTCCTGCAAGTCATGTAATGTCTGTCATTCAAAGTGTTCGAGGAATAAGTAGCTTTCTTCTACAGTTACCATGCTTTTTAATGTTTGCAACAAGTTCATTTACATATAGAATATTTTTAGAATTGTGGCAAGCCCCAAAAAAGCAAAAGAGCGAAGAAACAAGAATTAAGTGTAGCCAGCACTACGTAGAACACACCACAATTAGACAACATTATCAAACAATCACTTTGTATGGGCGTTTTCGTTGCAGCGTTTTCCTTCTCCCCTTGGCGCCAATGACAGTTGGTAGACCTCAATGGTCTGCAAAGAAAGACTTGACAACAAAGCCTGAGGGGGTTGGAAACTGTGGAAAGTCGGAATCCAAATTGAAGACACTCAAATTCTCCCCAATCCACATACCCATCTGAGGCAAGACCATTGAGCGTGTAGAAGCCAATCCGAGCTCAAATTCAGACCCAAGATCACTCGTCCTTGCCTGAAAGCTCTTCTCCCAAGCCAGGCCCACGCCCAGAACAACCATTGCCCTCACATGTCTAGGGCGACATTTGGGTGACTAAGTCCGAGTGCGCTTTGCTCAGGTTATTTGGGATACGGTTCGGAAGGGAGGAGTCTGGGATGGAAGCAACCAAATTGTCAGGACGGGAATGTCGATGGTGTATGAGGCTGGCTTTAAGCTGGGGCCTGATTGTCGTGGCGTACAGATCTCGTTTTCCAGGACTATTTTTCTTCGGGCTTGCCTTTCAAGAATGTGGAGTTCATCCTGAATTGTTCGAGTATAAATACTGCGGACCGACTGGAAATGATCATTCACCGTTTAGCTTCGCACCTAAACCAAAATCAACTTATCAACATGAACGCTTTGGTGAGTTCCATTTTGCATTTTCATCCTTCGCTTTCAGCTAAGGAGCCAAGTTGTGATCCAGGGACAAATTTCAAACGCCAGCTTTATTTTATTGAGCACTCCAACCGTCAAGTTTAACAAGTTGTAGATTTTCAATTTGAATGCGAGTTGGTGATCGACTCTTTTTAAAGACATTCCAAAGTGCAAGTGCAATGGTGCAATTGAAAAAAACGTGCATAATCGTGGTCCGCTTAGATTATGTCATACCAGCAATAAACGGTTTCCTTCAACTGAGCTTTGAAAACAGTTCGAGTAATCATCTCGTTACGTAATCTTAATGATTCCACCAAAGGGGAGACCAACCACCAGGATCCCGTTGCAAGCTACTCTTACGGAGGGCCTCGCCCAACTCTCACGCTTTAGCAAAGAAAGGGAGGGTCTTGGTTCGGGAGATTTAGACTTCTTGGTTGGGCAGGCAGACCAAAGATAGAATGAAGATAAGAAAAACATATTTTGGTTACCAACATCTGACTTCTCGAACTGGCTTGTGCCATATCATGAACAATTTGTAACATGAACTTTTTCCACAGATTGTCCTTTCCTCTGTCTTGGCTGCTGCCAACGCTGGCATCATTGCCTCCCCTTACGCCGCTGGCCTTCCTTATGCCGCTGGCTACTTGCCTTATGGCTACAATGCTGCCCCCATCGCTTACAGCGGTGCCCCCGTTGCCGTGGCTCCCGCTCCCATCCCTGCTGCCCCCGTGTCCTCGCAATACCAGGCTCAGGATGAGTTCGGAAACTTGAACTACGGATACGCTAACATCAACTCGGCCAAGCAAGAGGTCGGCAATGCCTATGGTGGTGTGACTGGCTCTTACAGCTATGTGGATGCTAACGGCATCCAACAACGTGTGGACTACATCGCTGACGATTTGGGATTCCGTGTCCGTGCCACCAACTTGCCCGTTGCCCCCGAGCACAACATCAATGCCCCTGTCTACACCGGAGTCGCCCCTGAGGCCGTTGAGGATACCGCTGAGGTCGCTGAGGCTAAGGCCAAGTTCTTCGAAGCCTTCGAGGAGGCCAAGAACCGTGACAAGCGATCCGTGGTTGCTCCTTTGGCCACCGCTTACAACACTGCCCTCCCCTATGCCGCTCCCTATGCCGCTGCTCTCCCTTATAGCGCCGGCTACGGCTACGGTCTCCCCTATGCCTCTGCTTACGGACTATTAGCTTGAAGGACCTCAGTTAGGGTTCTCAACTCGAGCAAAATAAAAAAGTACTGCCGAGCAACCAAAGATAAAGAACGGGTCTTGAAGCAACCCTTTGTACGAGTCCTAGAAAGGCAGGGTCACGTTTTGACACTCAATTAAGCATTTTTTATTTTTACTTTTGTGTCCTCTTTTGCTAAAGATGGAGCCCTAGCTAAGGTCTTTTAAGCTAAAAAGCTGCCCTACCATTCGGTACAGAGGAGTTGAAGGATTGGAAAGAAAACCAGTTAGTATGATCCTCTCGAAGTTCTGCTCGAAGTGAAAAAGCATTTTTTGTCGCGGTCTAATGACTTGGGACCGGCAAATCGTACAAGAAAATTGTCCTTAGGGCCCAATTTTTACCTATTTGCACTTTTCACCTATATTTGCACCTTTTTACTTTTATCTTCCATAAATATTTTGTTTGGCCTAAACGGTGTTTTGTTCAAATCAGACCTTTCTTGGCGTTAGAATTAGTTTCAAAGTTTGAAATCAAAGGCTGCCCCAAGATAGAAAAATGAAAACTTAATTTTGAGCAATTGACAGCAATTGTTTATTGTTTAGTGATGACTACCCATAACCACAGAGTGTATAGAGGGTATAGGCTAGAGACGAAAAGGAAAAAGAAGAGGAGAGGACTATGAAACTAATTTGGAACAGCAGCCGACTAGATTGACCCATGAGTGGCCTCTCTTGTGTTCGACGTCAAAACAAGACTCGGAAAGGAACAGAAATCCAGCTTCTTCAGGACCATTTTGAAGGAGGTGCAGGAGGACGTCTGTCGAAGTTCCAACGGCAACTCATTCAATATTTTTGGACACGAATGACAAAGAAAATGTCCCCGACACCTCAAATTGAAGTTATCCACTTTTTGTAGGTTTTGCGACGTGCTTCTAGTGTTGAGATGAATGAACGGCAATGTCTCCAAGAGAAAAGAGGGCTAATCCGAATTCCACCAAATATCTCCACCAGAGTGACGGACATGACAATCTAGTTCATTTGGAGAGACAGTTCGGGGCTACTAGAGTCAGCACCGTCATGGCCTCAAGGCAATGATATATGAACAAATTTTTGAAATCTATTTCACTGGGGGTCTCACTTGGAGGATGGAAAATGTCAAGAAGATTGAACTCAAAATCGAACGACTTAAATTCGATCTTAGTGTATTTCAATTGCCTGAAGACTGTGAATCAGAGATGTGTTCGAGCATGAAGAACTTCAAAAGCACCGAAGAAGACGCAATCAAAAAAACACGGATTATAAGGTTGTTTTTATTCTTTTTATTCGCTTTCACTCAAGAATTGTCGGAAAGTTTTGAGATATTTTGTTTCCTTGTTCTTTTTTTATCAAAAAATAATTTGCAAGGACTTTGGTTCAGAAATCAAATTTTGACCAGTTATTCCAAAATCTATGAGGAAGCCGATGAAAAGAATCAACATGAACAGTCACCGACTATGTTCTTCGCACCAATTAGAAGAGAAAAAAGTTTCAGGAGGTATTGCTTGGCTTTGACGATCAAACGTCGCGCTTATTCGACCTTGTAGGAGACGGCGTGTCCGGGGTTCAACTTGACGGTGGTAAGGACGGCCTTGCGGGTAGCGGGGCAGACACACCAACGGTAGCGGGAGCAGCATAAGGCAGAGGAGCGGCAGCGGCAACGGCGGGGTAGTTCAAACCATAAGGAGTGGGCGGCGCGTATAAGCCGTAAGCAGAGGCATAGGGGAGACCGTAGCCGTAGCCGGCGCTATAAGGGAGAGCAGCGGCATAGGGAGCGGCATAGGGGAGGGCAGTGTTGTAAGCGGTGGCCAAAGGAGCAACCACGGATCGCTTGTCACGGTTCTTGGCCTCCTCGAAGGCTTCGAAGAACTTGGCCTTAGCCTCAGCGACCTCAGCGGTATCCTCAACGGCCTCAGGGGCGACTCCGGTGTAGACAGGGGCATTGATGTTGTGCTCGGGGGCAAGGGCAAGTTGTGGCACGGACACGGAATCCCAAATCGTCAGCGATGTAGTCCACACGTTGTTGGATGCCGTTAGCATCCACATAGCTGTAAGAGCCAGTCACACCACCATAGGCATTGCCGACCTCTTGCTTGGCCGAGTTGATGTTAGCGTATCCGTAGTTCAAGTTTCCGAACTCATCCTGAGCCTGGTATTGCGAGGACACGGGGCAGCAGGGATGGAGCGGGAGCCACGGCAACGGGGGCACCGCTGTAAGCGATGGGGGCGCATTGTAGCCATAAGGCAAGTAGCCAGCGGCATAAGGAAGGCCAGCGGCGTAAGGGGAGGCAATGATGCCAGCCGTTGCAGCAGCCAAGACAGAGGAAAGGACAATCTGTGGAAAAAGTTCATGTTACAAATTGTTCATGATATGGCACAAGCCAGTTCGAGAAGTCAGATGTTGGTAACCAAAAATATGTTTTTCTTATCTTCATTCTATCTTTGGTCTGCCTGCCCAACCAAGAAGTCTAAATTCCCCGAACCAAGTCCTCCCTTTCTTTGCTAAAGCGTGAGAGTTGGGCGAGGCCTCCGTAAGAGTAGCTTGCAACGGGATCCTGGTGGTTGGTCTCCCCTTTGGTGAATCATTAAGATTACGTAACGAGATGATTACTCGAACTGTTTTCAAAGCTCAGTTGAAGGAAACCGTTTATTGCTGGTATGACATAATCTAAGCGGACCACGATTATGCACGTTTTTTTTCAATTGCACCATTGCACTTGCACTTGGAATGTCTTTAAAAAGAGTCGATCACAACTCGCATTCAATTGAAAATCTACAACTTGTTAAACTTGACGGTTGGAGTGCTCAATAAAATAAAGCTGGCGTTTGAAATTTGTCCCTGGATCACAACTTGGCTCCTTGGCTGAAAGCGAAGGATGAAAATGCAAAATGGAACTCACCAAAGCGTTCATGTTGATAAGTTGATTTTGGTTAGGTGCGAAGCTAAACGGTGAATGATCATTTCCAGTCGGTCCGCAGTATTTATACTCGAACAATTCAGGATGAACTCCACATTCTTGAAAGGCAAGCCCGAAGAAAAATAGTCCTGGAAAACGAGATCTGTACGCCACGACAATCAGGCCCCAGCTTAAAGCCAGCCTCATACACCATCGACATTCCGTCCTGACAATTTGGTTGCTTCCATCCCAGACTCCTCCCTTCCGAACCGTATCCCAAATAACCTGAGCAAAGCGCACTCGGACTTAGTCACCCAAATGTCGCCCCTAGACATGTGAGGGCAATGGTTGTTCTGGGCGTGGGCCTGGCTTGGGAGAAGAGCTTTCAGGCAAGGACGAGTGATCTTGGGTCTGAATTTGAGCTCGGATTGGCTTCTACACGCTCAATGGTCTTGCCTCAGATGGGTATGTGGATTGGGGAGAATTTGAGTGTCTTCAATTTGGATTCCGACTTTCCACAGTTTCCAACCCCCTCAGGCTTTGTTGTCAAGTCTTTCTTTGCAGACCATTGAGGTCTACCAACTGTCATTGGCGCCAAGGGGAGAAGGAAAACGCTGCAACGAAAACGCCCATACAAAGTGATTGTTTGATAATGTTTGTCTAATTGTGGTGTGTTCTACGTAGTGCTGGCTACACTTAATTCTTGTTTCTTCGCTCTTTTGCTTTTTTGGGGCTTGCCACAATTCTTAAAATATTCTATATGATAAATGAACTTGTTGCAAACATTAAATAGCATGGTAACTGTAGAAGAAAGCTACTTATTCCTCGAACACTTTGAATGACCGACATTACATGACTTGCAGGAGTTTAATTCCCCTGTATCGGTTAAGATTACAGAGAATCAACAAAGGAAAACATATTTAAATAAAAATGGGAAGTAAAAGCTTTGTAGCATAATAAAATTACCAATTGGACTCCCACGATCATTTGAGTTTCATATCCAAATATGCCAATTAGCAATATAGATCTTGTCATTGGATCACACGCAGATCTGGCCAAAGGCTCTTTCATTATCACGATGAGACATGCAATCATTCAACAAGACATGATCTGAGCTGAAGTGCATGAACCCTCGGCAAAAAGTCAGGCATAGCAACCAAGCAGCTTACTTAGCATGTGGAGGCTTGGGTTGAGTGTAATGCGACTGTTTAAGCGAGCTTTTGAGGGCACGATAATGAGCAATCCACGTTCAATTATGCCTTTGTTATCCTTGATTGCCTGACCCAATATGGGCAAGCCGTTCAAAGGCATGCCTACCATTCAGGTCTTTAGATGTACAGGGCACTACAGCAATAGTGTTTCCTCACGATTGAAATGGTTTAACCTCGTCCAGAATACCTGACGCAATCGGAGTGGAGTGTTGCAGTTCAAAACCCAGCATTGATGATACAGTACATAGATGAGGGTATTTGACAGTTACTGGCAGAGCGAAAACCAACTGGAATGTTGGATCTGACCAATTCTTATGTATAATTCTAAATGGTTGTTGCACCCGCCATTTACATGTACCGCTTCTCCCACGGTGAGTTTTTGTTTGATCTAAAAAAGGCAAGTCTTGTATGGTATCATATTTCTCCCCCATGGCTTTGGCTTATTCAGCCATTTGAATTCTACTTCTTAGCTCTGAACTCTCTAAATTCATGGGCGTGAGGGACACTGGTTTATTTGCAATTTCGCTGAACACAATGTTACATGTTTCTCAAGTCGATGAGTGGAACAAAAAAAATCCCAGTGGTTGCTAATGACTGCCCATAAAATATGACCTGCAGCAATCGTAAAGAATAACTCATAATTCAATAGACTCAACTCTGGTACATTTGGAATGAGCCCTGTAAAGTTAAAGTCGCTGATTGGCACACTCTCAATGCAAATTCAAAGATAGTAACCGAGTTATCTCTGACTCAGTATAGGCCTAGTCACTGATTGAATCACCAATGTAATCGTCTTTCGGCTTGATTGAAAGATGACATTACTGGACGGACGACGATCCAAGACATTGCTCTCTATTCATATTTGACCACGACAAAGGCGAAGCCAAAGCCACGTCAAAGTTTTTTAGTTTGGCTGGACCCACCTCCAAGGAATACCTATGCTCTTTTTGTTCCGTCCATCCACACATACACTGTTGCCAAGGTGGGGTAGTGTACTCTCTGAGGTTGTAATTGTGAGAATGTCATCTCGGATCTCCTTGTCAAATTTCAACATATGTCGTTGGCTATTGACGGATGAAGATTTCTACCCGGTAAAAATCCCTGATTTGTCCTTTTTTTGTGCGCGTTAACTTCAACTTTTTGTCCATTTATGAGCCTTTCGGTGGGCGGATATTAATAGGTTAGCTCTGGTTGATAAACAAAATGTCTATCATTTGAAGATAGTTCATCAAATTTTTTCAACTATGCCACAAACAAGGCCAAAGTAAGTAGAAATGATGCAAGTCATTGGCAATTATGAGATATTGTACAACTACTTGTTATTGTTGCTTTTTTTCACATTGTCATGAGTTGTTTTACTCAACGCGATAACGTATGAAGGTTTAATAGTTATCGAGCTTTAATGCATTCATCACTTTCTTTCTTCCGGTATGCTCAAGATTAGTTAAAGTATTTAGCCGTGTAGAGGGCCCTCATACCCTCGGAAGTAAATGTTGCACGCGTATTATTAATCACCTCTCACGTTTTATTTACGACCCAGGATAGGAAATATGCATAGGAAGGAGTCTAACGTCCCGCACGTTGTTCAATACAAGGTAACGCTGCCTATAGTTTTTTAAGAATGTTAAAACATAAGCAAAAGCCAAAATCTCACTCGAAATCTAAGATGTTAATCACCATAATTTGCAAAACTTGAGAGTTCCATATCTTAATTGCTACCTTATCCTCCATCGTGTTCTCAATTACATTTTTTTCTTAGATAGAGGCGTTGATCCAGAATTATTTCTGAAACCGCATGAATATCTTAACATTTAAAAGAACTCATTATTTCTGCTCAAAATATAAGTAAATCAATCATCAAATAAGAAAGGAAGATCGAATTTAGTCTAGGAAGATTTTTTTACTGAAACTGAGACTGGAGCTTTTTAGAAAAATCCAGTATGCAATTTTATAGCCACTTTGACTAGAGTCGAAATTACTTAGATTCTCCATATTTAGTTTTTACGCAAAATTTCAAATATTCATTTACAATAAAACGAGCGCCTAGACAAAAAGGCACATCTTTCTGGAAACATTAGCTTTTCTATAGTGACACATTCAGACCGCACTTTGAAAAAGATATACTTAAGCGGATATTCACGGCCCATGTACCGAAACACTAACTGGGCTTTTTTTCTTTCATGTGTTATTTCTATGTGAAACACATTTTCCCCAATTTTCTTGTGCTTAAATGTAGATGGGGCATGAAAAGCTACCCTCCGAAACGCTATCCAATAAGGACCCCTATTTGCAACGTCAGACAGCCCGGACAAAAGGGAAGACGTACAATAGATTACTCTAATCAGCTACTCGTGACGTGCCTTGAAAGCGTGTTTTTTTCCGGACATTATGTGACCCAGGTCTCTAATTAAACAAAAGATTTTGAAAAGAACTAGCCAATAAAATCGCAAACGTATCATAATTCTATAAAGAGGAATCGGTCCAATTGGCCTTTCATTTGGTAGGGGCTGACTCACAAAGTGCTATCTGAATGTAGAACCTAAACCATATTTCGTGCAGCGTAAGGGGGCAAGTTCTAATGTTTGACACTAGGTGAGCTAAGGAGGATATGTCCCAACAAAGCACAAAGTTGCAAGGCTTGGAAGTGCAGTTACGGGTAGAACGAAATGCCTTGCACAAGCACCTACCCATGTCTCAAACTTCCTTTTCTCACGTATTGAAGCCTAATCTCCATGACCACTGGAAACCTGATATTGATGGAAAGCTTCACATGGGCATTAACAACTTCCAGCAATGTGCCAACGTTTCTTCAGGATTACCAGATTTAGCAGGAGGACTCTTTGGGAACTTACGGGAAGCAAGTTCCAATTAGCTACACTTTTGCGCCCCCTGTAGCATGTTTAATGTCCAGTTTTTTTTTACTGGCATTCTAGCTTCTTGCAGCTCATACTGAAACTGATGTTCACACAATACCTGAGGGTGGTGTTGTCACGAGCTGATCATTGGTCATCCTGGTTTCCAGGTGCTCTCCCCCATGTGACCTTTGACAGCCAAATAATCCAGACTTTTTGCCTTTTGTATGATTAGTAAAACAAGAAACAGCCGTGGCGGGCCACTTACCTCAGTGTTTGCTCTGCCATCTAGGTTTCAAGTTGGAAGCTACAAAATATTTCAGTTTTGAATTCAAAGAGGCAAAACCTAAGCAACTGTATTTGCAGGTAGGCAAGTAAGCCCAAAAAACACAGATTAGCACATTTGGTCTTCCCTTTTCTTTCTCCAAGCTAACTAAGGACTCTCAATGTCCAATTAAGTATGCAGTATAAAAAAGCAAATAATCCAATTCCTTAGAAACTGCATAAATGATCAGGCATAACACTGAAACAAATGAAAACACATGCTACTTCAAAATGAATTCAGATCGATCTTGTACAA